>NW_027108991.1:164358-172762 GCF_000696795.3 Halyomorpha halys
TGTGTCATGAATAATTAAATAGAGATAAAACCCCAAAAGAATTGAAGGGAAAAAATATTTTTATAATAAAACAAGATTGGAGACTACACGAGGATTAAAGAGGTGAATTATGAATCAACTGAAGAATACATTCAACAGCTTTAAATGACCTTAATTTGTCAAAAACTTCATAAGTAATTTTGAAAAAATACATCTTATTATAATTTGTTATAAAGTACTTGATTATTAAATATAATTAAAAAGATCAGAAGCCAAGGGATAAAAGTGACCATTTCACGAATAAGAAATTTTAATATTGTCTATTTTAACATGAACCAAATCTACGCTATAGTATTGAAAAAGTGAAATTCACAATTTTGTTGATACTGATGCATATGTTACTCAATTGTCACTTGTAGCTCTTATGTTCTCACCCAATTATTGTAATAGGTGGTTAGTACCACAAAAATCACTGGTACAGCTATTACATTACTTATAATACATTAAATCATTTGAATAAACATGAACTGATCATTGTAAAAATATTAAATCATCAGGTTATAAGCCTATGATAAAGAAATTAAGTGAATCCAGATTTGCAACAAACTAATAACTGAAATAAATATATAAAATAAGAATTATATTACAAAAGTCATTAACCTCAGTTGCTACCTGATTGTGGGAACAAGTTAGGTAAGGAAGGTAAGAGACTTTTTCATTGTAATAAGTGTTAATTAATATGATCCTTAGCTTTTACAAAACCTAACATAATATAAACAACCTAACATATTATAAACAATGCACTAATGTGATATAAAAGTAAACAACTTCTAATTAAACAGATTTCAAAAATATGACAATTTTAATACTTCTAATGCAAAAGCATTTAATAAGAAATGATGTTATTAACACAATCTATAATGATTCATAAGTGTGGATAAGAAAAATTATTATGTCTGAAAAGAACAGACTCTAAATGTTATGGAACTACCAAAAACACTAAAACTGGTTATCTTTTTCCATTTTCAAGTAAACAATTCTATTTTCACTTAAAATATCATGCAAGTTTTTTTTATAAGTATAAGTGGAAAAATATTGGAACCGATTTGTTTTATTATAATTTTTTCAAAACTTAATAAAATGATTTTACATCTGATAAATAATTGAAAATTCAAACCGATAAGCAAAGTCATTTAATTAGGTTAAAAGGATGTGTAAGAGTGGGGTTATGAAAAACACATAACATTACTAGCCTATCATGAGAACAGTACTTTAACACAGAAATTGGGGGAAAGCAATCAAGATGTATAAAAATAATTTAGAAATTTGGTTAATTTTTAAGCTGAAAATAATAACCATAAATTGACATTTTCTAATGTTTTTTCCTCAGAATGTAAACATTGGAAAATATAACTTCTGACATGTTCACTTTCTTAATTTCACATTATACTCATTCATTCTCAAAGTTTCAAATTCTCCACCTACCATCAAATTCTCACTTTTTAATATTAGTTACTTCTCCCCTCCCCCTTCCTTATACATATCTTTCATAGCTTAATACATTTTTGATCACTTTTTTAAATAACATTTATATAATTTCTATTCCTGTTATTCCTTTTTCATAGAATAATTGATGCTAGACATTCCACTAAATTCTATCAGAAAATATATACATAGAAAAAAATTATTTAACAACTATAAAATTCCATTCACTGGTGGCAATGACACATTTAATCAGGACAATACAAACAATGCTCAATGCCTTAACACCAAAAGCTAATATGATAATTCTATTATTAAAAAAAATAATAATAAAAGAGTAATCACTTTCAGGACTGCTAATTGAAAAGAAGAATCAATATAAGCAATTGAATGCATTTGATTAAAACCAAATTATTTTAAGATTAAAAAATTATAATATCATGGCACTAGAAAACATAAATCTCTCCAATAGAAAGCTGAACATTATAGATCAGCAACTAGGTAAGAAATTTAATTATATAAGGTAGCCTGTAAAGTATCATCTTTTTAATATCAGTAAAATAATTAAATTAATAAGACAATCTATCATAAAGGAGAAAATAAATCTGACTTATGTTGATATAGATTTAAAATGGTAATGAACAATAAGTAATACATCATAATTATTGATCAAGAAAACTAAGCAGAAGTATTACTGAATAAACGATAATGAAAAAATAAGATAACAAACATTACAATATTATCAAATGACATTTAAGGTATTTTTAAATATAATTAATAATGTAAAAATGAACTAAATCAATAAAAATATAAATAATATCTGAGATGACAAATAAAGTTTATAGAGGTCATGAAAACAAGTAAATAAAACTAATGAAAAATAATTATTGCATATAAAGTTTCATCCTTCGCATTATGAAATCGCAAGAAGAATAGCAATTGTGAAAAAGGAGTATTCGGTAAAAGAGTGATGTTCGAGAAAACCGAACACTTAAAAAAAAAGAAGGAATAACAAACATAATTTTTCTATCAAATCAAAATTACGATTTAAGGAAAAAAATAAATAAAAAATTTACTCTATTATATAAGAAAATTTCATTTAAAAATCACTGTTTTAATAAGAAGAAAAAAAATTAGATTTTTCAAATTTAAACAAACTTAGCAAATAAGGATGTTTTGTGAGTTAAAATTTTTAGATGAGAGACACTTAAATAACTATAAAGAACAATAATTTAATTGCCTGCAGTTAACTAAAGTAATTATGGCTGCTTAAAACAAATTATCAATAAAAACTAATTCAGTAATAAAAATAAAACAATTAAAAGGAAAAGCTTCCTTAATAGAGGTGACTAAGGGCAAAGAAAGAGAAAGCTGTCAAACAGAAACCAATACTAATTTTCTATTTCCTTGTCTTATTGAAATTATTGAATAAATTATGGTATCAAGATTGTTTAAAGATGACGATAATCATTCCAAATAACAATTTCCATTACTTCACTAGTACTTAGAAATCGTTCTTGACCTCCTAACATATGTCAGAGATTCCTTATTACACTGGAGGTTATAGGAAACGTTAAATTGTTTTATAATATCTAAATTAGAGATATAACTGTTAATAGTTTAAAATATTTAATAAATGGTATTTGAACTTACAATTAGTTTTCTTCTTCAATCACAATATAAACACTGAGGAAACTATTTTATCAGAACAATCAACATTCCAGGGATTTGCACTCCTGAATTGAATAAGCACAGTCTTATACTCCAATTAAGTTTATATGTAGTTCTAAACATTTTAGCACTATATTCATTGTCATATCATCAATTTAACAAAAGCAATTTGTCACAGTACAACCCCGATGAACAACGAACGATAGAACATAACGGAACTGGATCGACTCGGGTGGGAGGCCAAGAATAGGACGTAACTAGCCCGCATGCGCGCAGCCGAACCGCCATTTTTAACTTCGCTTTCCCCTTCATCATTTTGATTCTTCGTTAATTTTACATCAAATTTAGAAATTTTCACCACAACAATTAACAAATGTCAAATATCTGTTTACTATAGATATAAATTTTAAAATACGGTCACCACGGTGATTCCGATTCTGATGGGCCTTACAATGCTTTTTAAATAATAATAATTATTTTAAACATATGTCACCAATAACTAGAGTTTATCAAATTGTGTGGAAGCAATCACCCTCCTTGCATCATAAGATGCGTAGGTGCATGATTCATGTTTTGCAAGAAATGTCCTTGATAAACATTCAAGTTCGATTTAAATAGCACATACCTGAGTGTAATCTCTTGATCAGTTTTTTCCATTTAGATTTAACTAATTCAAGGAAAAATTTTATTTTATTTAAAGATTTTGTTAGGCAAAGAACTTTCACGGGGATGAATTAAATCATTCTTAAATTTAAATTTTACTGTAATATTTTTGTTTAAATTTCAAATAATAAACCTCTGTAATCGATTAGAGAAAAAAAACTAACCTTCTTCAACATTTGAGATTTTACGTTTCAAGAATCCAGATTTACAGAATGGTTAATTATTTATTATTTAACTAAATGTGGCTTAATTAAGATCATTGAAGACCGTTTGTCTTTTATATGAGCATCTAGAATGCTCCAGGGTACATTCAAAAGTTCAATATACCAGGTCATTTCTAATAACGGTCCGATTTTGATGATTTTTTAGGGAATTTAATTACCTTTTTTTTCGGACGGATTTTGTTTTATTCAATTTTTAGAATCTAAATATCTTGAAATGTAATATCTTAAATTGGCGTCATTTTTTTCTTGTTCAAATTTAAAGATTCATTATTGAAAATAATTTACCTAAATTGAATATAAAAATTGTTTGTCCGCCTCTCACGATCATTTTTTAAGACCAATGGGCCGAATTTTCTTTTTAGGTTTGGTATCAAAGTCACAAATCATCCCGCTTTTTTTTTCTTTTAGGGCTTTGAAAAACGAACGTCATAATTTTAACGGACTGCCATATTGCAGGAAGGAGATAGTTTGGAGTAGTGTGAGATCGGCAGTTGATTTCTGGGGTACATACTTCAATTAGAGTATATCATTTCATCAAATATATTTTGTGATATCTAACGATTACCATCTTTCTAATCTAAAACAGTATGACTTATCACCAAAGCACCATGGTACGTAAATAACAATACTTTATATACCGATTTAAAATTTCCAACGGTCACAGAATTCATACTACTACTACAAATGTTTTCATGAAAAATTCATGAGAAACCACAACACACTTATAGGACAAATGGCCACTACTCTCATGTTTGAGAATAAAAGGAGGAGACTAAGAAGAACGTGGATGAGGGATCTTCTTCCATTCATTAACTGACTTTTTTCATTGATGTTTTTCGATCAAACGTTGTTTATACAATTAAAAAAAAAAAAAAAGATAATGTGGAACTGTATATTCAATTGCTGATTTGGAAAGAATAATTGGAAATTGTTCACTTGTCTATCTATCTATTCTTAGGCCCTACAGCCTCCTAAATCATCCTCGTCTACTTCACCACCATCGGACGGAGGTCTTTCTCCACGTCATCAAGCCATCTCAGACACGGTCTCCTTATGTTCACCTTGCAGGTAATTGCTATACCAGCCTTCTTGGTAGGAAATCCTCAGACATTATTTCCACTTTGCTAAGTCAGGGACTTCTTGCCATATTAATGAATCCTGATTTTTCCTGAATAGCCGCTGCCTATTCAATTATCATTCGATGGACCTTTCTTTTTATAACATGATAATTTTTTCTCACTCTTGTGTCAGCATCCGTTTCACTGCTATATGTTACCACAGGCATGATAGTTGAATGGAATATGGTCCGGGTGCGGTCAAAAAAAATATAATAGTAAAAATAAAATAGTATAATTCTACTATTTGAGTTTTTTTTTACCGCACCCGGACCATATTCCATTCATCTATTCACACGGTCAATCAACAATCTTTCAGGCATGATAGTTGTTCGTAGCTCTCATTGAAAGTCATATCTAGGGGTACAGATCAATGTAAATTCATAATTGTTTTTTAACATTATCCCCAATGAAAAGGTATGATAATGAGCAGAAATCTACCGGGCCTGAAACCGCTTCAGAATTTACTCCCTCTTTAAATGGTATGTGCTAGTCTGTTAACTTTTTTAGATATGAGATTGAGCACCGCGATCCTTGTGCAGACATCCACACATTATAAATTAAAATGTTCACAGCATCATCACCAAACTTGATTAACCCTTCTTTTGGCTGCTCGATGTCTGGTGGAATATAATTGTGGAGGAATAGTATTATCTCGACTATCTTTTCTTTTTCTGGCGTGTTTGCCGTCTGAATCTTAATGAGGACTGGTTAGATGGTTTATGATTCACGGTTACTTCGGGATTAAGAAGTTCTTGAAAATGGTCACCTCATACCTCAAGAACAACACTTCGATCTTTAATAAGATTTCCATCCTTATCTTTAGAAAAATCCAGTCGTGGTTTTCTACGCATATTGACTAACCTCTCGGGAACATTCCTAACATCATCATATCTATAATAGAATACATAAGCTCATTTGATAGCAATAGTTAATATTAAGAAATATATATAAATAAAATATAAATGAGAGAGAAAAGAAAAACTATGTATATTTTTAGTTGATAACGGTAAGTGGCATTAATTGATGTGATAAAGATGTAAATAAATCAAATTAGATATATAGATTCGTACATATATATATATATATTTTTTTTTAGGTAATCAAATATTTCTGGAATATGAGGATTTATTATTCAATTAAGTTTTATTTATTATTCAATAAAGTTTCCAAATGATATTTTAACCCGTTGACTATCAACTGCCTGCAGTCTGTCAGTATGTTTTTTACAGTTACACTGTCTAATTAGTGGTACGTCTACATGTTGGTATAGATGTGCCTGACAGTAAGTATTCTTGGGGGTCCAATTCGTAGTCTGGTCAGTATTACTTCGTGCCGTCTACAGCTTTGGGTTGATGTCTTCCTTGGATGTACTGTACTCTTAATTTGTTTTCTGTTGTGTTGGTCCAAGCTGCCTGCCATTTATTTAATATTTGTATTGTCATCAGAGGATAAAGGTCGCTGGCGGGATCAATTAGTACAAGAGCCGGGAAGAAAAAAAGGCAGTTATCTCACCCCAATTTTTGATTACTTTAATGAAAACTATGTATAATCACTAGTAAAAACTAATGAGTCTGCCAAGTACAGGTAGGGGGAATAAAAAATGGCGGCTGTTTCAAACCCTTAACAAAACATTAATTTTTCATTCGGAGCTCTACATCTTAAAAACTACCAACAACACTCGAAAATCTAAAAGAACATTATTTAGAGAAGAGTAAATTTGCTGAAATATTAGCCCTAAAAGAATATTTACGTCCAATAGTTCTCGAGATATAGCTTTTTAAAAAGCAAAATTTCTTTAAAATCTACTGAAAGATTAGTAGTTAGTTAATTTATTTTGAGAAATCTATATCTCAGGAACTATGTGACGTACATATGTCTATTAACACTCAAATTAAAGCTAGTTTAATGGACTATACAGAAGTTTATGACGTTTACCTTCGTGGGAATAGTAGTTTTCATGATATCTGCTAAAATAAATTGATTTATAGTTGTTCGGACAATAAGTTTGATTTATGAAAAACTTCATTTCAGAAATCATTTGACGTACAGATGTCTGCTAGCGCTCAAATTAAAGCTAGTTAAATTTACTACAAAATAGTTAATTATGTTTATCTATGTAGGAGTAGTAGTTTTTATGATATTTGACAAAATAAACTCACAAAATGTTAATTTCTAGTTGTTGGTATAAAATGATGGATTTTTGAAAAAATATATCTAGATCCATAAGACGCAAATATGTCTGCCAACACTCAAAATAAAGGAAATTTAACTTTATATAAAGTAGTCTATGACACTTATCTTCGTAGGGGTAGTAGTTTTTATAATACTCGGATATGAATATAATATATTCTATATATTCTAATATATGATAAATCTGGCAAATGAAAATTTGTCCGAACAATTATAAATCAATTTATTTTAGCAAATTTCATGTAAACTATTACTCCTACGAAGATAAACATCATTAACTACTTTATAGCTCATTAAACTAGATTTAATTTAAGTGCTAATAGACATCTGTACGTAAAATGGTTTTTGAGATATAAAGTTTTCAAAATAAATTCACTAACTACTGATCTTTCAGTACGTCCCATACAACATTTTTATGAAATGTTGCTTATTAAAAAGCTATACCTCGAAAACTATTTAACGTAAATAACTCTATTAGAGCTCATAGGTTCTCTTGTGTTGTTCCTACTTTTTAAGATATAGAGCTCCGAATGATTAATTAGTTTTTTTTTATCGTGTTGAAACAGCCGCCATTTTTTATTCCCCCTACCTATACTTGGCAGACTCATCAATGTTGACTATTAATTATACATAGTTTTCATTTAAGTAATAAAAAATTGGGGTAAGATAACTGCCTTTTTTCTCCTCTTGGGCTCTTGTACTAAATGATGCAGCTTTTGCCTTTCGGTTAGCTTTACAATTGTTAAAACAAATAGCTAAGATCAAAGCTCTTCCGGGGTCGGAATGTTTCATCATAGCAGATGAAAGCCCATTATTTCAAAAATATTTTACGAAAAAGAGACTACTTAAACCTTTTAATGTACAGGTTAAACTTTTACTCGATGAACTGAAATTCATATTACTGAAACTTTTTCAACAGCCACACATAAATTCCCTCTATCAATATTTGTTACAAATTCTATCACCAGTCAAGACACTAAATCATAACATTGTGGTTTAAATTCTGATTTGATAACGTATAATTCTCCTAGTAAAACTTTCAAATTTGTTTATACGTGCAATCTTCTCGTATATATA
>NW_027108991.1:172832-190608 GCF_000696795.3 Halyomorpha halys
TATATATATATACTCCCAGCATCTAGTTTTCTTTCGACACAATGTTCTGGTTATTTTAATTTATAATGTTTCGGGCGTAATATTTTGCAGTTCTCCGATTGAACATCTTTAGTTTTTTCATATTGTTTTCGCAACGCATTCTCACATTCTTCATAGTATCAGCTATTTTTACTTCCACCTGGCGTAGGCTCTATGATACTTACCTATAACATTTCTTAGTGATTTCTTAATTATTTTCAACTTTCTTTCAATTGTATTGTTTTCTTAAGTGTGGTCTCGCAATTCTGTCTTTCGTTGCGTTCCTTCAAAAAGTTCAACTCCCGGTTCCTTTGATTTATCAAAATTATGAGATACATTTTTATGTAATTCACTAAATCGTTGTTTGAGTCACTGTTTTTAATTTATATTTTATCCTTATGAGGAAATCATCATAAGGTCGGCCATGTTATAGATATAACTGGCATGCATATCAATTTTGCTCTTAGTTTTCCGTTTGGCGATAATAATTTTTCTCTAGATATTGTTTTTTTAGGCGAAGTATTTGCTGCTAATTTTTAATTCTTGGGTTATCAAGATATCGACTTATCTTAACTTCCTTCGGTTGGAATAAAAGCTCCTTTCCCGATTTAGCTTTAAAATTGACTATGATTTTTTTTGGAATCTTATTAGAAGTCTATTCTATGTTTGTCCAAGAACACTGTAGAAAGCAGTGTAGTCTAGCCAAAGAGGCTTCCGAAGGATTCGACTCCTCCCCTAATTACAAAATATTTACGCTTATTCTTATCTCTAAAGGAAAATTATACACACCTATTTTTATTTTGGAAGATTGTTGGTTGACGGTGTGTAATTTATAAAAGGAAGATAGTCCGGGTATAGTAAAAATAATACAAATAATAATTAAACTATTTACTGTGAGCTAAAGTTTCGCTCCACTTTGCAGGGCTATCTCAATTAAGAAAAGCAAAAATAACTTCATTTTTTATTCTCTTGCTTTCCTAGTTTGATTACTACCGCATTTTAGTTATTTTGATCTAACCCGTCTTCCTTTTATCTAATTTTATTTTATACAATAAAACAAAAATATTTTGATATACATTTCTCAGTAATGATTTTTTGGATAACGAACGAACCGGGTATTGTATATGTAGTCGTTTTCTATTCAATTATTCAGCCTTAACTTGTTATGTAGGGAATACAGAGCTGCATCTGCAGTTTTATTAACCAAGGGCTGCAAATATTGCAATAAAATTTTTAAAATAGTTTTTTTTCCCCAGTTGTTTCAACGGTTGTTTGTTATTCGCCTGTTATCCCTCTTCTGCTGATCCTCTCCCTCGTGACCTTCCAGGAGCCGGTCCTCTAGAGGACTAGGAAAAGCCTACTGAAATTTTCCACTCGTACACAAAATGTTGTGATTTGGGTAGTTATGTTCTGTAACCAGCTGAGAGAAATCATTCTCCGTAAGAACATGGAGTCCAGTTTTCATCAGCAGTTTAGCCTTATGTGCCTCAAAGGCAGTGCAACGACAGTTTTGTTCTTAGCAGTTCCTGGCACATCACAATGGGGGGAATATTTAGTCGTATAGCCTAAGGACCCTGCCGCCAAAAAAAAGTTGGAAACACGCTCTTTAACAATTATTTAAAAAAATTCTCTTTATTAAATAAATATATTCATGTGTATACTTTTATTCTATCGATTCCTAACAGTCAATAAATAATCAGATTCTTCCAGCTAATGCTGTTTTCGTAAACTAAAAAGTGAGGATTTGTTATCGATAAGACACGAATGAACGGTTCGTTCAATCAATGACGTAATGGCTCATTATTTACACAACTGTTCGATTTGTTAGGTTAATTTCCATGATAGATGAATAACGTATTTACTAAATCATTTAATCATTATAGTAATGCTATGAACATAAAATGCATGTTTTTAACAGGATTAAAAAGGAATTAGCTTAATGTATATCCTCTTTAAGTATTAACTTGTTTTGATACTTCCGAGATAAGGTATTACATAAAGGCATTTACATCAAGAATTAATTAAGTCTTTAAATTCAATGCCATTATTTTTTTAATTCTACTCACTTATTTTTGTCATTCTCAGATAACTTGCAATTTTGATATTCAAACTTAGAATAGGTTTAGTTGATTTGTTTTCTTAATTAGTTCCAGATGTTGCCCTAATGATTTTCTTTAGTGATTTGGAAGAATTAAAAAATAGTTCTAGAGCCGTCCGTAGCACAGGTGGTTAAGCTCAGTCTTACCAGTCTGAGATTTGCTAGAGGCGCCGGTTCGAATCCAGCCTCGGGTGTTGACTCTTTCCATTGAGTGGCGGTCCCATAAAATGAAAAGCTTGACCTCCGACCTTATAACCATAGAATGGTTAGGCAGTATAGGACTCTAATGAGAGTCTTGGCCGAAAAAAAAAAAAAAATACCGTTCTCACCTAAAATTTACAAATAATAAATTCACAAACTAACGGCCAATTAATGTTAAGGTGCTGACTACACAATCTTATTGCAGCCACTTTTTTTTTTTTTTTTGTATATGCCCCTTCCCTGTCATTTGTTACACACGGGAAGGAGGTTACCTACCGGGTACCACCCTACCCCATAGTGGAGGGTCAAGTTTTCGACGGTCGAAAAGTCGCCCAGGCCGTATTCGAACCGGCATCGTTGCAGTATAACAAATTTAAGAAGGCGATTCAAAATAACAATTGTAATCGAAATATTTCGTTTGAAAATTGTATTAGTAACTCCGTTTCAATGAAGCATTTTATGATCTTTTTTTCTTTTTAAAAAGTAAGATAGGATTACAAATATTTTGTAAATTAGTTATAAATAATGTAATTTTATTAATAACATTGAAGTGATCTTGCCTTCAATCCTCTTTTCAGATGAGAAACTTTTGTTAATCACTTGTAATATAAAATATTTATGCTTGGAATACCCTGTTATTTGTTTCTCATTTAATAGTTCAAGTTGATAAGATTTTTAATGGCTGGTATTTTCCCTTCTGGTCATAAAGCAATCATTGAGTTACTGATAAGCACAAAAGCAGCTGTGTCTAGTTATGCACGTCATCCTATCTATCTTATGGTGCATATCTCTTTGTAAATATGTCTTTATTGTGTTTCTGACGGGTCTGTAGACGACTAGTTAAACAGTTTTTGAATTTGTGACCGTAAATGTATCATATCTCTGCCTTGCTTCAATGGTGGTACATGTGATAAAAAAATAATATTTTATTCCTAATTGAATGTATTGCAAAGGTAGTATCGTATAATGTGGTTACTTTCTCTACTTGGGTCATCCTGCATAGTACAAGAGCCGGGAAGAAAAAAATGCAGTTATCTCACCCCAATTTTTGATTACTTTAATGAAAACTAGACATAATTACTAGCTAAAATTGATGAGTTTGCCAAGTATAGGGATGGGGAATAAAAAATGGCGGCTGGTTAAAAACCTTAAAAAAACATTAATTTTTCATTCAGAGTTCTATATATTAAAACCTACCAACAACACTAGAAAATCTAAGAGAACATTATTTAATGAAGATTAAATTTGCTGAAATATTAGCCCTAAAAGAGCTATTTACGTCCAATAGTTCTTGAGATACAGCTTTTTAAAAAGCAACATTTCTTAAAAATCTATTGAAAGATTAGTAATTAGTTAATTTATTTTGAGAATTCTATATCTCAGGAACTATGTGATGTACAGATGTTTATTAGCACTCAAATTAAAGCTGGTTTAATGGACTATAAAGAAGTTTAAGAACTTTACCTTCGTAGGAATAGCTACCACTGGGTAGTTTGTCTACATGCCTGTATCACTCCATTTTTTATTACATCAAATTTACTTAATGTGTTTTTATGTAAACATATTGAGTTGTTAATTGAAAAAATATTTTCAGTATTTTAGTTTGTACTGTATTTTATATTTCTTTTTTCTTTGTTATTATTTCTATTTTTATTTATTATCTAACACTTTTTGTAATTGTTGCTTATTTATACTCTTCACTGTACATTTTATATTTAATTTCCTTTTTATATTTTGATTTCAATCTTCACATGTTTTATATCATTTTTAGCCATACTTTAAAAGAAAATAATATACACATTTGAGTGAAATTATGTTTGTTTAATTTTCTAAACAGAGAGGGGACTTTTTTTCCAGATACCTCTAAAACAGAAAAACAGAATTAAATTACTAAGTTGTATTACGTATGGTTACAAAACTCAGATTAGATACTACCTTTTTCTACCGTTAGTGCTTGAAGTTACTCAATAAAATACTTATCTGGTGTTTTGTTTCTCAATCAACGGACGCATAAAACATCAGATAAGTATTTAAGAGTATACCTTCAAGTACCATAGATAGAAAAAGTTATGTTACCATTCGTAATGCAACTTATTAATTTAATTCTGTTTTAGAGGGACTGGAAAAAAAAATGGAACCAGATTTGTTCCTTGATGTTTGAAATATAAAATCTTTTTCTTATTTATTTAATGTGATTTACAACTGTACAAGTAATCAATACAATAAGTAAATATGTTGTATGTTTCATTTACACTTGAAAATCTTGGGAAGGAAATAATGGGAAGCATTAATTTAAATTAGAAGGTCCTGTGGCCATCTTCTTTTAAGACGCGTCGGAGGGTTATCAGGGATTGTTAAAGATGAAGGATTAGGAATTAATGGGTTAGGATGGATAAGGAGTTTACAATGAAAAGACGCATATCGGTTTTGGGCCAGATCTGCAACGAATGGGATGTTAAGGTCTTTGTGGATGAGTTTATTTGTTACGTAATAAGGAGCATCAAGGATTTTACGTAGGATTTTAGATTGTGAGGATTGGATGCGGGAGGAATTTGATGGTTTAGTGGAGCCCCAGAGCTCAATTCCATATGTCCAAATTGGTCTGATTATTGTAGTGTATACTAATTTTTTGTAGTGAATGGGAAGTTTAGAACATTTGTCAAGTAAGTGTTGTAGCAATCGGAATCTACTAGCAGTTTTTTGTCGTTTCAGTCTTGTGTATGGATTCCAAGTAAGTCTCTTGTCAAGATGGAGTCCTAAGTATTCTAACTATTCTTCAATAGATGTTATGTGTGTCTGTAGAGATTGTGATGCATTAGTAGGGTCGTTGTTTACAGACAGTATACATGTGTCATCAGCATATGTTGTTAGGACTGTGTTAGGGTGGGTTGGGATGTCAGCTGTATAAACCGTGTAAAGAATGGGACCTAAGAACTACCTTGAGGAAACCGATGGACTGAGAAATGAGTAGGCTAGGTTATGATTTACTTTAAAGGTTCTATCAGTGAGGTAGGAGCGGATTATAAGGAAATATGTAGGAGATACGAATTGACGAAGTTTATAGAGCAGACCTGGATGCCAGACTCGATCAAAAGCTGGTTCAACATCGAGGAAGACTCCCGTGCAGTACATTCCGCGCTCCAATGTGGAATATAGGACATCAACTGCTCGATTGACTGGTAGAATGGGATGTTCTAAATACAAACTGGAAATATAAAATCTGAATTTTGAATTCTACGAACAAATTTTTTTTTCACATCCTTTATGGAATATGAATAACCCATCGGAAGGGAGTAAACAATTCTATATATTTTTATTATTCATTTTAACCTGGAACTTCCATAAGTGATTTTTTTTCTAACCTTTTAATCTAGCGTCTAACCAATGATTTAAATGAATAAATCTTCATATGATTAAAATTGTTATGAATGAGTACCAAATGATATGGACTCGTAGACTATAGTCTCCTGATGAACTGTGACAGGCTTGACATTTGAGACTGCTTCATGTACGAAGGTGCTCTGAAACAAACGTTAGCTAAAATACGTTAAGATTTCTGATTTACATAAACAATAAAACTGAACACTAATTATATAAAATAAAGCATTGTATAAACGTTGAATAGAAAATGAGGTCATTGACAGGTTGCTATGGCTCTAGTTTCCTGTGGTTAAAATAAATCGATACAGGCCTTGTAGTCACCTGGGCTATGCGTACTATGTCATAAGTTTTAGTTTTGCAATTCATAGCTGTAGTTAATGATAAAAATATTTGGGAAATACTATCATTGGATAAATTGTTTTAATAATTTTTTGAGATATAAGAATCTCAGTAAGTTATTTAAATAAAATCAGACAATATTTTAACAAGTATTATTATCTTATTTGGTTATAAACAAATTTTAAGACATTTATTTTTAATCAAATATGATTTTGGATACAAATTTGAATCGCTCTTGATTTTATTTTATTTTTTTTTAGAATTTTTATTCATCCATTCATACATACTATGAAAATATGTATATATATGCGTATGTTATAATAAAAAGTTTCAATACTCTCTTTATAATTACCACAAAAAAAATACATATAATTTTTGTAATATAATACTCTTCAAATAAGTGTTTTTTTCACTTTTCATTTCCAGATTAGCCATACATGATTATTGTAACATTTAAGTAGGGAATACTACGATGAAAAAAACATAAAATACAAATATAAAAATAAAAAAACAAGCATGCGAATCATAAATATACACGAATATGATGTATTTTCATACAAACTTTTATTTTTATTTTTTATATGTAATTTTAATGCAGCTATGTACATGTAAAAAATTAGAATCTTCCTTTTTTCATCGAAGCTTCGTCTTGTTAACCTCGTTATTGACACTATCTAAGTTAATAAGGTAAAGTATTTTCTAAATGTTGATAGGAGTGGAAGGGGTATAGTCTCGTTAACTATTTGCAATGCTATAACCATGAACCATTATAAATTATTAAAGATAAATTAAACAAATACAAAAAATAAAATAATTGTTCACAATGACAAAGCTGTTAAAAGCTCTAAAGTCAGACAAGACATTAAAATTACACATTCTCTTTAAAATGTTAATTATATTCTAGATTTTCTTTTTAGGAAGTCAGGTAAGTCTATAACAATTAAAATTGTTGAGGTTAAAAAACTTGCAATTTGAATGTAATTTATTTTTAATTAACGTATTGTTGCACAACGTTTCGGAACTACTGTCCCATATTCATGTTTTTTAAAACCTCATAATTAGTCAAAAATTTTAATTTCACAAAGGAAATCATGTCATATCTACATTGCTTGGAAAAGAACAGAAAGAAAAAAATAATTGTTTTTAATATTCAAATTGGTTAAATTATAATTAACCATCATTAAAATTATTTAATTTACACTTTCTTGAGACTGGTAATTTTTTTTAAAATAAATAATTTAATTTCTATCCATTTTAGTCTCAAAACATTTTATTTTTCTCATAAGTCCGACGTTTCGGCCAATCCGGCCATCCTCAGGGACAATGTTGATACAATTTTGGAATTATATAATTTAAAAACTCTAACTCCATTCAGGCTATTCTGCCCAGGTCAAAACAACAATTTATAATTAGTCAATATTCACATTAAACCAAAATTAAAATCATTTATCACTGTCACTATTCCTAAAAAACTTTATCCCAATAAAATGTTTTGAGACTAAAATGGATAGAAATAAAATTATTTATTTAAAAAAAAATTAAAATTATTATTATTATTATCATTATTAAATCACTAACTATTGGCGTAAAATAAATATAAATATAAAATAAATGCAAGTGGTTGAATTAAAGTTATATAAGTAGTCAATATAAAATTTAACACACAAATTTTAAGAAAGAAAACGTAACAAAAATTATAGTTCCTGATACCAGCAGCTAAAATTTATTGGAAACAATCCAGAATCTTAGATCTAAAGTCAATAAAATTTACATGTTTTTTTGGCCGAAATTGAGATGATGTGATATATAAAAAGGAACCCTTACTTGCGTCAGCCTTTTTTTTTTTACTTCCATTCACACACTGAAATGTGGGTTGTTTTAACTATTTATCGTCGTTTAATCAGAATTTTCAAAACTCAACTTGCTAAAATATACAACTCATTAACCCTATTTTTACCATTTGAGTCATCTAAATATGAAAAAAAAGCTTTTTATTTGATAAAAAATACTTATTAATCCAATGACATATTTTTCTGAAATTAAGATTAATACCAGATTAACAAATAAGATTAATACCAGACAAAAAAACCTTTCAATTTTTGACAAATGTTATCGATTATGGTCCGATAAAGATTTCACTTTGCAGGCCTTAAATATTTTTTTTTTAAATTTATGAATTGCAGTAAGGAAAATTGTAAAATCGCAAAACTACTCTGCATTAATGTAGTTTTAAAAAAATCGGTTGAGCCATTCATTAATTTTATAAATGAAAGTAATTTGATATACATGTCTAGTTTATTATTGAAATTTACAACTGTATATATATATATATATATAAAATACAATAAGTAAATCTGATAAAGGTTTTAGAACACATGATAACCTTGAGAAGGGACAACCCAATGGTGGTACTTCAATCATTGCATGAAATTAGAAGATCCCTTGGCCTTCTTATTTTCAGACGCCTTGAAGGATTATCAGAGATAGTTAGGAATGAAATATTAAAAACTAATAGGTTTGGATGGGTAAGGGTTTTAGATTGACAGGAGCTATATTTGTTCCGAGCCAAATCTGCAACGAATGACGTGTTGAGGTCTTTATGGATGAGTTTATTTGTGACATAATAAAAAAAAATTTAAAAACAATTTTTTTTCCCAAGTTAAACACTTATGTGAATATCCTAGTGTAACGAACACGTTAATATCAACGTAAAACTCTACAGAATCTTTTACGTACAGTTACGAGATTTATATTGTTTTTACATAATGGTGTTGCATTGGTATTATTAGCGCGTGTGAATTTCATATTGTAACTAGAGTTAGATAACAGTTGGGTTCATTCAATCAAGCATAAACCCACAATATCATATTTAATCTGTATGAGTTGTTCGGATCTTATAACAGACAAGTATAAAATTAAAGTATTTATAAAATTTAAAAGTAAATTCCAAATGGTCAAAACTTCCAACACATTACAAAAGATTGATCTACATGACTGTAATAAGTCCAATCTGGATATATGGAATTGAGCTTTGGGGCTCCATTAAACCTTCGAATTTCTCTCGTATTCAATCCTTACAATCCCATATCCTTCGTAAAATCCTCAATGCTCCTTACTTTGTCACAAATAAAATCATACATGCAGAGCTTAATGTTCCCTATGTAACCGATGTAACACCAGGGGTATTCCTAAAACAATCTTTATGATGGTGGAGGGAAAAATCTGTTTCCCGGTAATATTAAAATATTCCAATTTTCAATATTATTTTTACTTCCATTTTCCTACATATGGAATATATAGTAAGGAGAAGTATTGCAATCATGTAAAATTTCTAATTCGAGTTTTCAACGTAAATGCACGTTTTAGAGTTCACCTCACCTGATTTGGTCGAAATAACCAAATCTCGTAAAAGGTTCGAAAACGAAAAAAAAGAAAATAGTTGCTTAGGCAATAATGACCATAAAAAAATTTGTATTTATACACTGTGTATAAAAGCTATCAAGTAGAACTGTTTATATTTTTTTAACACATTATAAAAGACTGATCTACATGACTGTAATGAGGAATATCTGGACATATGGAGTTGAGCTTTGGGGCTCCACTAAACCTCCGAATTCCTCTCGTATTCAATCCTTACAATCCAAAATCCTTCGTAAAATCCTCAATGCTCCTTACTTTGTCACAAATAAAATCATACATAAAGACCTTAATGTTCCCTATGTAACCGATCTAGCCCGAACAAGATATCACTCCTTCGATTACAAACTCACTAACCACTCAAACCCCCTAGTTTCTAGCCTTGCATCCTCTTCCATTCCTGGCGTAATACTTCCATGTCATTAGAGTGGTACCAGTGGGTAGTTGCTCTACACGCCTGTAACACTCCATTTTAACCAAGATCAAATTTACTCAATGTATTATATAATATACAGTTGTAAATTTCAATAAAGATATTACAAAAAAAAAAGTCAATTCATAGTGCAATAATGTTTTTAAACTTATTTTTATGTTATTATATTGCCTCTGGGTCATCCCACCTCTTCTTAGGTCCATTTTACTGCTCAATTTCAGTGAGTTGAGTTCCGCGCGGCATTATTAAACAAAAGACTAATCCACGCAAAGCCATACAGCATGAAAAACGAACAATATAATCTCTCTTCAACAGCAGAAAGAAAACTGATATGGTATTAATCTATAACAGCATACACAAGAAATGTTTACAAAATCTGATGTTTTTAAATTATCAAACAGATCAAAGTCCATTTAAAGTTTCTTGCCAATCTAATGAGATAAAAATAAGTCTAAATACAGTACTATACTATGAATTTAATGTTAATTTTTATCAATAATTTTATTTTATACATCGAGTTTATATTTTCTCAGAGGACGATATGTTTAAAATCTAAGTTGTAATAAAATAAATGCGAGAATTATTTTTATGATGTACTATTTCCAACATCATCCCCAAATTTGTTATTTCATAAGTTCTAGAAACACCGTCAATTTTATTTATATAATTCCAAAAATCATATTCTCATGAAAAACAGTAATGACCTCATCATAAGTTTAAATCTTATGTAGAATGTTTATGATAATAAGATTTGTGTTTGTGAGAGAGGAGATTTCAAATTATAGTACTACTTATATAGAATTCACAGTTTTTTAATGATGACTATAATGTTTGTTATTGCTATTTATCTAGTTCAGGAAGGCCGATCATAACCGAGGTTACCAACTTGTTGGTAACTAAAGAATATTTGGCATATCATCGCAGGACTGCTTCAATAAATTGCGCATAGCTACTATGTAATTGCAAATAATTTATAATAGATGAGTTTTAAATCCTTAAATTAAAATTTTAATGAGGCATTACTGATGTTTGAAGACTTCCCTTATCCAAGGATAAAGTATCAGAAGTTTCATACCTAACAATAATTACACATGTTTATCTAAGGTTGAAAAGCCGGAGCAGATTAATTGGTCGTGTTGAGCCTCGAATCGCAAAGGGCCCCGAGATCTTAAAAATATCAACATAAAATTATGAAACCCATTGAAATGATTACGGACAAAACTCATCAAAATAATCAATAAAAGAAACTATTAATTTTATGTTGGAAGAAGATACTATACCGTATGAAGAATATTTTAGGAAGATAGTTCTGTATGGCGGCTAATAAAGGTAAAAAAACAAACTATTTAATGGTAATCTGCCCACTTTGCAGGGCTAAATGAAAATAAGATACAAAAATCATTATAACCTGTGACAAGTAAATTATAATACGTATAGAAAGAAACAACTTCTTCTTTTACTGGCACAACAGGCGCAATAAGCTGCCCTTGGCCTGCTCAACAGCCACCAACCATCTTCTGTAAGGGTAACTGGGATCCTCAGTTGTCGCAGATCAGCATCCCTCCATCGGCCCTTCGGCCTACCACGTTGCCGCACACCATCCGGAACTAACTGTACAATTTATGAGCCACTCTTTCCTCTCTCATCCTCATTACATGGCCAAGCCATTTAAGCCTCTGTATCCTATTGTACGAGGAGATGCTACATTCCTTATAGAGCCCAAGTAGTTCACCATTTTTCCTTCTTCGCCAATTACCATTCTCGCATACGGGCCTTAAGATTCTCCTCAGAATTACTCTTTCGAACCTGTCTGCCAGGATAATGCTTTTATTGCTTAGGGTCCAAGTTTCTCCACCGTATGTGACCACTGGCCTTATCAACGTTTTGTACAGGGTGATCTTGGTGGTACTGCTAACTCTGCTTTTGATTAGCCTTACAATGGAGAAATAAGTTCTATTTATAGCTACAATTCTGCTTTTAACTTCTTCTTCTTCATCCTGGTTCTCATTGATAATAGAGCCAAGGTAGGTAGAACTTCTTACCACTTCGAAATTATAGGGGCCCATTACAAGGCGACTCTGCCTCTGGTCCAGAGGCTTCTTACCCAACAGCATAATCTTGGTTTTTTCCTCATTAATATGGAGGTCCGTCCTTTTTGCATCGACATCCATCACTTCGAAAGCAGTCCTAATGCTCTGCAGGGATCTACCGATGATGACGACGACGTCTGCATAGGCCAGAACTTGGGCCATCTTTGTGAATACTGTTCCTTCCTGATTTATTCCTGCTCTATTTGTGATTGCTTGTAGGGCGATATTAAACAGGAGAGGAGCTATTGGGTCACTCTGTATTAGGCCACACTCCACTTCAAAAGACTCTGATAATCCACAGGATTTTACTTGGCAGGTTGTGCTCACCATTGTGCATTTTACTAATCGGGTGAGTTTACTTGGAATCCCCAGTTCATGCATAGGTACTATGAGGTCACTCCTTACGATTGTATCATAGGCAGCCCGAAAATCAATGAATAGCATACGAGTTGTCTGCTGATGTTTCTTCATCTTCTCACAGATTTGCCTCAAGGCGAATATTTGATCAATAGTAGACCTATTGGGGCGGAACCCACCTTGATAATCACCCAGTTTCCGAACAAAGAAAGAGACAACTTAAATTAAGGAAATATGAGTACTGATGAATAGGAAACTAATGAATGATAAGGTACAGCTATGTGTGATAGAATTGTATATACATAACTAGATTATTAAATAATAGAATATTAGAATTAATAACTACGGCAAAAAGGTAGGTGGAGTTCTAGTGACATGGTGATAGGGCTTAAGCTTTGGGTCGGCGATTTTGAAGACGGGTACTACCTACCTTCAACAGTCTTAAAACTTTTATTATCAGGATCAGGTATAGATTTTAATCTCTTTCCTTTTATCTGATTTTTTTTATATTTTGTCCTAATTGAAGGGGTTAGATGAGGGAGTCAGGTTACAAATGGTAAATTTTAATAAAATAAAGTTCATTTTATGTTATGTTTTGAAGTGTAAATACCCCCTTCTACCTCTAGGTATCTCAGTTATTAATTGGATTTTGAGGCTAGAGTACCTCACACTGGCTAGATAGGCACCTACCCCCTTCTTCCACACTAAATATTAAAACAATAAAAAAATGTTACTTTGTCCCTTTTATTTAACTATCTTTTGTACCGAAAATGTAACTATCCCCTGGATTATTATACATTGTATCTTCCTATAATAATTATTTTTTTAATTTTGAAATCTGATAAACAAATATATATACAATCTCTGAAAATTCGATCAAAATCGTATCAACAGTTCGATTTAATTCCCAACACAAACCTCACTATATGTAGACAAACAGTATTAACTTTCTTCCTATATGTCTAAAACGTAAAATGGAAATGAAAATTTTTAAATCTTAAGATATATATAAATATATTTTTTTAAATTTCTAGCCTAAATGTTATAAAAGCTTTACTACCTTTCGATAGTCACGGAGAAAAATTATATTTTGTTTACATAAAAATATTGTTTTTCGATTATTACCGTAAAACATTCACAACTTGATGAAATTCCTACAGCCACTGGGGGCCAGTCACTGCTTGTTTACTTGGCACTCATTCGACTGATATGAGCTCCTATATCGCGCTGTGATGTTCAGAACACTATCAGTAAGGCACAGCTCCTATCGCTAAGATGTTTGTACAAAAAATAAAATAAAATTGAAAACCATGATCGTTTTATAATTATTTAACGCCAAGTGGTTAATTGAAGACACGAGTGGATGAAGGTATTTCGTTACAAATATATGGATCCGAAAAAAATTAATGTAATGATTTTTTTATTCCTATTTTAGACCGGAGTGATTTTTTAACTCCGCAAAGTTACCAAAAATTAAGTTTAAGAAAAATTAAACAAAGGGCTATGTTGAAACGATTATTTAAAACATTCTTCCGTCAAAAAAATTAATTCTTCATGAAATATCACTTAGCAATTTTTATTTATTATTGGTCCTTATTTGCCAAAAAAATTTGTATGTAATTAGTTTTATTTGGCATGTGTAATTTCGTTTTTATAGAAGTGATAGTATAATATAAAAAAAGTTCATGAACCGATTCCTTACAGGAAAACTGGAAAACCATGTTTTATGTTTTTTAGTGAGTTACGTATTTTGTTGCTTAGAAAGTGGTTAAAAAAGTTATCATATATAATATGTTCTGTAATACTAAACACATCGTAAATCAGGCTGGATCATCTTTGAAAAGAAGTAGGATGCATCCTTGTTCATGATTACAATTTTTTTTTCATTTAATACCAGATCGGCCTGGCATTACATGGTTAATGTATGAGGTACATTTCTTTTTTTAACAAATGATTATGGGGGGAGTATAGCCTCATACAAAAGACACCATAATACAAAAGACACCATACAACGTTATAAACAAAACAAAAATTAAGATGAAATAAATAGATTAAAATAATAATTCTCAATAACGACATTTTAACAACGATTGAAACGACATAAGTTGACCTAACAAAACAAACAATTGCCCTCTCATAGGAAAAAATAACAAAAAAAATAAGTTAATTTGAAAAAAGGACGAAGAGAGAAAAAAAATAGAAGTAATGACAATGATAGAATTGATAAATATAGAATTTATAACAGGATGTCCTGCAGCAGCCTGGGTTTCAGTCTTCGGGTTGTGGTTGGGTTTCCCAAGTTGAAAACATTGCGTTGTTTATCTGTTTGAAGTCTCTTCTTCAAGTAATTTTAATTTTATAATTTATTATTATTATGTTTTTAATTCTATTTCAATTAAAAAGAATAAAATATACAGTAATTCTAAAGTACGTTTTAAGAAGAATAATCATATTTATCATGTATTGTACAGGTTACAAATAAAAAAGCTATAAAATGAAATGTTTCTAAGTTTTGCAAGATATTCTGTTTATTTATTGTGGAATTTTGCCACACGCTAAAAGTGCTGCCGGGGTGACTCGCTCCAATCTCAGTAAGCTATATCACTGGCTCCTAGAGAGTTCAGTTCGAAACGTTATGGGTTCGATTCCCAATTGGGACAGTTAATATTTATTTCTCCATGATTCTGAGGAATGAAGCTTGACAATCCTACATTCGTTGGCAACTTGAAGGCAGCCACCAAGGTTTGGCAAAAAGGACCATTTGGATTAGTTCCCCCTACCAATTACCAACGCCAATACTATTATAAAATGTTAAATTATGTTAATTAAACATTTCTAGAAGTGAAATTTCTCTAGCCAACAATAGACCGAAAACAAAATTCTCAAGTAACCTGTGATAGATAAAAAAATACAACAATTTGCTGTGCCCGTAAGGACCCTTAAGTTAGATAAATTTAATTAAACTGGAGCATATTTCTTAAAGGCAATTTTATCTATATTACAATGGTGCAATTGAATCTCAATTAGTTTAAATTATTTTTTGAGTGACCGCTTGTCAAGTCAACTAAGTAATTTGTGATGTATATATTTTAGGACCTTGAGGTGCAGTCAATAAAAAAAAAATATTTTGGTGATGTTTCGACATTTTATTGTTCTAAAATTCAAGCCCTACAGTGAAAAAAACTGTTATAAACAATGTGTTTAATAAATATTCATTTTAGTGTTTAATAATTAGCTAAGAATTTTTATTTTTATTTTTAAACAGTTATACTCACTGTAAGGCAGGAATATGATAACAATAAAATCTCGAAGCATCACCACAATATAGCCAATTATTTTATTATTAACTAACCTCAAGATCCTCTCAAATATATATTTTCAACAATGAAGAATAAATTTAAATAAATATAACTTCTATAGATAATTTATATACATGTATATATTAAACAGAATTCAGAACAAAGAAGAAGAGAATGGAAATTGTTCTCATGAATCCTACCTGATGCAATATTTCTTTCATAATTGATTTGTTTACTTCCTTATATAATATCTAATTGGCTGATGTGAATAGATGATTTTTTTTTCGTGATATGTATATTCGATGACGAGTAATTTCTTATAGAGTGTAGTGTGTACTCATTTATTGTTTAAACTATTATTTATTAAAATCAAGTGTATAACGATTGTGATATGAAATGATGTGAAATGTGTTTATAAATATTCTTTTTCGTTTATACTTTAGTAAATAATTTGTTTTTTATTTTCACTCTCTCGATTGCTGCATAGTTAAGAAATGGTACTTTATTTGAAATGGCTGCTGAAACTTAAATTTAAATAGTGCTTTCTGCAGTCACACATAATTATTACATCCATTAGGTATCACAAGTGAAGAATCAATATAAATCCTAACAAATTCCATTTGATAACCTTTACTCTACCCTTCTGCCCTACAGCATCTTTTCCTAATATACCTGTTGTTAAAACACCTGTTGAACAGATTCGCTACTTAGGTCGATAAGAGACTTACTTGAAAATCCCATACTGGACTGACACGGCAAGAAACTGCTCGTAGATTCCAATTTCTGCAACACCTACTTGAAAAACGCTCTAAATCTCCCATTTAAAACAATAAACTCACATACACTTAATGCTTTATAAGATTTAACTTTGGGTTCCCAAGGCGTTCTCAAGTCTCCCGCTGGCAATACCTCCTTGGTGTTTTCTTATTCCAAGCTCTTAAAATAAAAAAACCTACCTATATCCTCGATCTCCTCACTCTTCGTTCATCCACCCACTCATTAAACACCAGATCCCAACCGATTGATTTATATATGCTCTCCTATAGAACCTCCTTCTTTAGCAAATCCTTCTTCATAGTACAACCTCCTTCTAGAATTCTCTTCCCATCTCCATTAGCCAATCCTCATCCATTCTTTCCTTTAAACAACACCTGTTCCTCAACTTATTATATAACCAAACCTCCGCATCATGGCAATCAAATAAATAGGCATATATTGATTAACATTATAAACAATAGTTGAGCCAATATCCCAATGCAATTTCATTTTACAATCTGAATCTGCTTGCCAGACAAAAATCTTAATGCATGAACCATGTATTTATTCTTAGGGGACATATGTCCCAGAATAAAATAATTTTTTCATACACTATGTATGAATATATTCAGTCCTATTTCGACTTACGAAATTGAGCATTCGGACTACACCAAACCATCACATTTCTTGCGAATCTAATCCTTACAATCCAAAATCCTTCGTAAAATCCTAGCTCCTTATTACGTCATAAATAAATTTATCCATAAAGGCTTAAACATCCATTTTTTTTTTCTGATTTGGCCCGAAATTGATATACCTTCTTTCATTCCAAAAGCCTAACCTGTTGAAACCCACTTGTTCTTGATCTTTCTTTCTTAACTGATAATCCTACGATGTGCCTCAAAAGAAAATGGCCTTGGGATCTTCTAATTTAAAACAGTGATTGTAATTTTTCCATTGGGTTGTTTTTTCCCAATATTATCGTGTGTTCTGACTCCATAATATCAAAATTTCAAAATATCAAATTTACTAAATGTATTTTATCATGCATTTATAAATTTCAAAATATAAATATACATACAATGTAATCTCAGTAATCCTCCAGTATCGAATACTCCAATAATTCGAACTGGCTCATCAGGAAAAAAAAACTTTAAGCGAAATTTAATAGAAATGATTACTATACGATTAAAAATATAAGAATCGAGCTATCAATAAAAAATCAACTAAAAAAGAAGAAATTCAACTTAATTACTATAGAACTATTTGTTCTAAAAAACGGTTTTTTCTTTCATTATATGGCATAAATTTGCAAACAATAAAGCTGCGAATCGTCGCATAAATAAATAAAGTTGTATTACTGAGTGATCTTCAAGCACTCAAAAAA
>NW_027108991.1:190720-240428 GCF_000696795.3 Halyomorpha halys
ATACACACATAGTTATATACATATTAATAGTGTATTAATCAATTTATGCCGGTGGAAGTGATAAAGCCTTGAACGTGGTTGAAACCAATAGCTTGGAGATAGGGATTGAATGCGCCCGATCGATAAAACTATAGCTGAAGATTTAATAGGTTAGGCTCCGACTATATTCTACGGCGACTCATATCTCCGAGAGAGTTCTGCACTGCGTTCGAGCGGCAAGAGAAAGCTGAGGATAGTGTGTTCATTGTCACGCTTCATTGTACCGACAGACGGAAGTCATCCTAGCTGTTTCCTCCAGTTTGGACGAAGGAAAAGGGTTTCGAAATATTATCAGCCGCTTGCCTGAGATAAGACTTGTGCAATCTAAGTGTGACAATTGATAAGATATGTTTTATTTAAAATTCGAGATACTGTGAATTCTACCAACAAACATTCGCCTATAAAGATAGTATGCTTTAGAATTGGTAAAACTATTGATGATCCTTATTATTTGAGTGTCATCTTATCAATAATGAAACTATTTGTTTAAAGTGTTTTTTTTTAAATGTTTATTTACTGAAATTTAAAACTGTCTAATAAAATACAATAAGTAAACGTGATAAATGTTTATTAAAATAATGTAATCTTCCATATTTAAGGTCAATAGGAATTCAGGCTATTGTACGTATAAATCCTTCCTTATTATTCTTGAATTATTTTTCTAGGAAGTTGATTGTATTAATTTTTTTAAATGCTGAGGTGAAGGAAAACTTCCAATTATAATATATTATTAATCTATATTTTGTACTTGTACAACGTTTCGGGATTTACCCCACACTCACGTACTATTGTATCCTCAAATTTGTTAATTTCTATAGTCAAATATTCTCATATTTATATAGATATATTTAAAAAAAAAGTTTGCAATCACATTATTTAAAATAATGTAAACATAAAAATAATATAAATGACAAATCTATTTTTTTAATAATTTATTTATTGTTATTTACAACTACATAAAATTATATACAACATATAAATTTGCTAGTAGATATAAAATAACATGATACAAACATGTGTATAATCTACCCATTGATAGAACTCCAATTACGTTACTAGAGAAGATCTCGGGGCCGTCTTCTTTTCACAAGCCTAGATGGATTATCAGGTATTCAAGGAGAAGCCAGGTTAGAAACAAGTGGGTTTGGGTGGTTGAAAAGTTTATCATGGAAGGATTGGTATCTGGTTCTGTTAGTATGGTTAGATTTTCAAGAATAAAATCCATAATTTAAAAAACTGCTCATGGGTTGAATTGATTGGACAAATTGGCAGTTTGATTTTATATTATTCCATTTGCAATATACCAAATACACAATACTAAATACATAACACGTATTATATTTATATGCATGTTTTATGTTATATATATAAATACATTAGCAGACCAGGCAATGCTTTGCAATTGCTAGATTTAGAGATGTAGATAAATTAATTGAAAAATAGCTTTTTAAAAGGCTATATCTCGAGAACTATTGGACGTAAATAGCTCTATTAGGGCATTGCATATCGCATAGGATAGAAAATTTACTCTTCTTTTAATAATGTTCTTTTAGACTTTCTAGTGTTGTTGAAAGTTTTAGACTCATCAGCTTTGACCAGTAATTATACATAGTTTTCATTAAAGTAATCAAAAATTGAGGTGAGATAACTGCCTTTATTTCTTCCCGGCTCTTGTACTATCAGTGTTAGGAAATAAAATCCTCTACATTAATCAAGGTTTCTGATTTTTAATTTTTTTGACAATGGTTTCAAGCGCCGCTATAAACGAATATGATTTGCTTTTTCATAAAAAAAATTTTTTTATCTTCTTTACTGAAATGCTCATTATGTTTTTTCGATTATTAGTGAATAAAAATCATTTGATAGAATTGTATTTAGTAATATTTCTTTTTTATTATTCAGAAAGACATAAACCGGTTGACATATAATATCCATGAAGAAAATGGAATAAGAAAATATTTTCTGAGTTTTATTTTTTTTAACGGAGAAATCAGAATAGCCTACAACATTCCCGGGAAAATCCTAAACAAATCGGACAAACAAATATTGAATTTTATAAGAAATATTATGACATGAGATAACATGTATTTAGTATATAGTAAATTCAATAATAATATAATATATAATTTAAGTGAGATAATACTTTATTTCTAACTAAAGATTTCTAACTGTATCTATTTATGTAAAAAAGCCTAAAATTTAACATCCCTTGGTCTTTAGATGGTTAACTGTATAAATGTATAACTGTATAACTGGAAATTGAGATATAAATTTTAAGAATTTTATTCTAATTTCTACTTGAATACCTGTGACAACAATGGCATGCATTGCGACAACTGACGAATTATTTGTTTTAGGTTTCTCAACGTGGACAGATACATAATTTACTTCGACTTGAGGTTTTAGTTTTCATTTCTTTATTTTATATTTATAATATTTTTCGATAATTTGAGTTAAATAAAATTTTATATATCGCCATATTTTTATTATCAAATTTGGAACTTCAAAAAATTTTCTCCCGTTAAATTTATAAATAGATAATAAATTATGAGGCTTAATCTTTAAATTATTAAAAAATATTCGTGAAAGTGAAATCAATAGCTACTCTTTTATTAATATTTTTAGGAAAGTTAATCGAAAGTGGAGCTATTCTTCAAAGTTTTCACATCATTGTACATAATGATGCCTTTCTCCTCATTTTCTTTTATGAATTGTGTACAGTTTCAGAAAAATATATATAAGAGTTATTTATTTTCATTTATTATGAATATAATATGTATGTAAAGATATTTTTGTATTTAAAACCTTTTAAAACCCTCAGGCTTTCATTGTATTTATCAAATTTATTTAAATTTTAAGCAACATTATTTCAGCAATTTTAATTTAAAAAATAAATGTCAAAACGTTTTGACTCACGTATAATCTTCAGGAAAACAAAAATTCAAAATATATAATTATATAGTATATAAAATAGATAATTGTTTTATAGTTTTGTATTTCTACCCTATGTTATCTTCTCTTACTTTGTTACTTAATTTTAGTCGTTTGTAACATTGGTTCATGATTAATTAATAAAGGCCATCCTTCCCAGCCAGACCCGCCCTGCTAAATCCCCCAGGGAACGACGGTCCCACTTTACTTTAGTAATATTTGCTTAAAATGGGAAGAGGAGACTTAAGATAGTTCAATCGAACAATATTTAAAAAGCACCTGAAAAAGAATAACGGCGTGAAAGCCTCCACTCCCACCCTACATGGTAGCCTGAATCTGAATTACGAAACAAACAATTATAGCGAGTAGGTTGGCCGATGTACATGTCACAATCTCACAAGAGGAGATTATAACACAAAAATAAGGCAATCCTTCCCAACCGGACCCGCCCCACTAAAATTCCCAGGGAGCGACGGTCCTAAATCACTTTTGAAATATTTGCTTAGAACGGAAAGAGGAGACTTTAAGATAGTTTAATCGGGCGAATAACCCGCTCGTTTATTTTATATTTGAGTAACTTTGACCGCACCCGAACGATAATATCCCTTACATTCCGAAAATATTTAATTATCTTATGAAAACAAATATATAGCTATATATATATATATATATATATAACAAATTTGATTTCTTTGCATCTTTATTACATCAATCAATGTCACTTATGTGTTTTTATTATTGAATAATTTTATGTTATTTATACATTTTTTCATATTTACTATTGCTATGATATCAGCTGATATATTCTGGTATAGATATAATAATGTCAGGAATGTTTCCAACATTGAAGCTGTCAGTACACATAAGCATACATAATCATCGCTATGGATTTCCTTATATTATATTTTTAAAAAATAGTTGTTATATAAATATACTGTTGGAATGTATAATTTTTTTACTGTTTATTCATTATAATGAAGAATATATTTGTTTAACTCGAAAAACTAAAAACAAAGGAATGAATTATTATCATAGCCCATCTGTGTCGTAAAGAAGATAAAACTTTATGATGAAACTTCATAAAAAGATAAAATGTCATAAAAGACTTACCGTCATAATGTTATCTTAATTTCAATAACAGCCATTTATGTGTAATGGGTTATTTATTATTAGTTACATTGGTGGCTATTAGAATATCTATTGATAGAATAATGACGTTATTTTATCGCGTATACATGGTCATCATTTTTTAATCCGAATAGAGATATAATTTTGTTAGTTTGATCAAATACTCAATAATCCTAATGTTGCACTAGTAAACAAAAATAATTTTATGACATAATTAATAAGACATATATATTGAGTTTGGTTTATGTCTTCATAGTTCGATGAGTTTAATGTCTAAGCGATGTAAAAAAAATACAGAGATACAAAGATTGTCTTGAAATTCGTACTATTTTGGATCATTATTATAAAAAATAAATAAATAAAATTCTATAAGCCCATTAGCTCCGTCCAATAAACTTATCTGATGGTAGAGAAATAATCGATTTATACTTTTGTTAAAAAAGTAGGGAGTGTGATGGTTAACCTCGTTCGGATATAAGATCATCGAATTGGAAGAAGGCTATTGCTTTGTTGGCTCAGATATAGGTTCCAGTGGAAAATATGGTGGCCAATATTTGGCTTAGCTGACTTAGTACATGAGTAAACAAGTTATTTAACCAATCTCTGATAAAACTGAGATTTATATAACTTGGATTTCCATGCCCAAAAGTTAAGTGAAACTCCGGTAACTTAAAGACCTGTTTCTGTTCTACAATTTTGTTAACCAGATTACACCAAGGCTAACTAAAATTGTGATAACTATCGATTGATCGCGCTAGTGGTCGAAAATTTAAAACAAATATTGGTTGTAATTCATAGTAATTACGTTTTTCTGTTTATATTAAAGTTATCTGTTTTTTATTTCCATGACTTATGTACAGCTGAGCTAAGTGACATTTATCATGTTATCGTTACCATAAAACTATAATTTTTGATCATTGAATTATAATTTATTATTATTTTGAACATTCTTTTATTATATTCATTTCAGATTTCATTCACAGGAAGAAATCATTATTATTAAAATACTGCCAACAATAATGGACCAAAAGGCTTCATTTTTCGTAAACTCGAATAACTTAACTTAATAAAAAAAAAAAATTGGAAAAGCGTCTCATTAATTGATTATGTTTTCTCATTAGTGCAATTACATTGAAATTACTGCTTTAGGATGAAATAGAAAAGCCCGATTTTCTCCACTAGAAAGGAGGAAAGTAAATTAAGATTCTAAAAAAAATATAAAAAAATATCAGTATCATCGAAAAAAACCGACACTGTTTCTTCAAAACAAAAACTAGTCTGTTGGGAAGAAATAGAAGAAAAAAATCATTAAACAGATAAGAATAAAAAAACAGTACTTGATAGAAGCAGGAGTTGGGCCATCATTTACTGCAGAAACATTAAACTAATATTTAATTGACATTTTTGAGGCCCAGATCATCAGCCACTTTTGACAGTCAATGTAGCCGAAAAAACTCTTCATCCGAAAACTGTGAAAAATGATTTAGTTTATGGCAGAATACTTTTTTTAAAAGTTTTTATTAAAGTAATTTATCACAACGTGCCTAAGTAGAAGTTGTGTGAAAGTTTCGCCACTGAGTACCTAGTTGATCGGTGAGGAAGAGAATCAAGATGAGCTAATTATCCATTGCCATCCAATGCTTTATTAGTTATAAAAACATCTGTAATAATACTAAAACTATCAAAACACAATTAACCTAATGCGACGAAAAAAAAAAATGGTGACGAGCTCAACTGGTCTGTTGCGTGACGTCATTCTCTATTTAACAGACCTAGTAACAGACTCTCAACAATGCTATATGTTACATCATTTTAACATCGTATCAGAAGGAATTATTTCTCCATTTAAGACGCTTTAAAATGTTAAACTAATGATCATGAATGCCCCTACTATTTCAGTTACTGAGGTTTTTAAGAACGATAAAGCATCTGAATTTGAATAATTTTGTATTTCTGTTATTATCCTCTTTGAGGCTAACATTTCCTTAACACTTCCATGTTCTAATAATTAATTGTTATCCAGTCATAAAATATGTATAGTTCTAGTTATGTCATTCTCTAACCCTGTCACAAAGTTCAATCTGCACATAATTTTAATTTTGGATCTTTGTTTATTTAAAAAATATATAAACAGTTCTACTTGATAGCTTTAATATACAGTGTATAAATACAATTTTTTTTTTATGATTATTATTGCCTGAGCAACTATATTTTTTTTTCGTTTTTCCTCGAACCTTTTACGAGATTTGGTTATTTCGACCAAATCAGGTGAGGTGAACTCTAAAACGTGCATTTACGTCGAAAACTCGAATTAGAAATTTTACATGATTGCAATACTTCCCCTTACTATATATTCCATATGTAGGAAAATGGAAGTAAAAATAATATTGAAAATTGGAATATTTTAATATTACCGGGAAACAGATTTTTCCCTCCACCATCATAAAGATTGTTTTAGGAATACCCCTGGTGTCATTTTTGATATTACGGAAACATAAAAATTATGAAAATTCCAGTTAAGTCGATCGCCTGCTCGTGGTACCACTGCCAATCTAAGCGATCGACAAGAGGTTCACTTAAAATACGCTGACTGCATCAGAATGGCCACATCTTTCAACCAAATCAGCCTTTCTCAGAGCTCTCAGAATAGTCCCGCATTATTTATTAGAATGCAGGTGGCTCGAAGGACATCAAATTTTACAATTCAAACGATACGTTTATGAAGCAGACATGGAGGCGTATTCTATCACTGAAGTGGAATTTGTCTCAGAAACCCCTGTATTAAATATCACCTGACCAGCGCTTGTGCAGCAATTGCACTTGACTCTTTGTTGGCTGATGCAAAATCGAGAAATGCATGAGTTGGAAGAAAATGACACATTTGAGCTAGCCATGGAAGACATATTGAAAAGTTCACATTTTTTAGCCTGCGCAATCTTCGCAATGAAATTGTTCTTCTTTACAAACGCCTGGAGAGAAGCACCCAACCTAATACCAGTACTATCACTTACCCCTCTTTAAAACTGATGCCGTCTGGAACGTTTTGGAACGACCCCGCTACTATTTACTGGACACCGCTCTAGCTACCGCTATATGAGCATACCTGGTGCAATTTAGCTGTCGACACGTGAACCACTAGGATCATAACACAAACTTCTTATAATTATACCTCTACTATTACTTATAAATAACTAAATTATAAAAAATAAATAATGATTTCATATGTTGTAATATTCTTAAACGCATTATTTGAATCAATAACGATTACAACAGAATCTTGTGATCCACTAAAAGCTAAGGTCCTACTCATAGCATCTCCCAGAGGCGATTAATAGCCCACAGATTTGACTAAGCACAAACTTGGCTAACCAAAGTGGCACAAAATGTGGCTAACCAAAGAAATCAAGATTGCCGAAGACTCTATGTGAATAATACGGTGAGCTAACCTTCCAACTCTATTCTATATTTGGGCGTAAAGCTATACCGTCATCTTAAGCTCTGCCCATTTATATCAGAAGGCGAGAACAGTAAGACGAAAGTCATATCGTCTCAACCACCTCCTCACTTCTCCGGGTCTCTCATTGAGATTGAAGCTGTAGATATACAAAAGTATTCTGAGGCCAGCACTACTATATGGGGCACCATTGTTTACCCACATATCAGATGGCGGAACCCAGCGCCTTCTTCAAACTTTTCAGGATTCGATGTTGAGGAAAATCGTACGCACAACATCGTGGAGGAGGAAGAGGCGACCGGAGCTGCATCAATTGTTCGAGTTGCCCACTGTACCGGAGTTCATCAAGCGACGACACATAAAATTTTTCGATTCACTTCAGTATTGTACGAATCCGTTAACACCTGCCTCCCCTCCGGTGCGTTGGCAACACACTACGTAAGGTCACGTAGTATTAGGATTAAGTTTCTATTAGATTTAAGTTTGTTAAATCCAGAAATAATGTGTGCCCCAACACATCATACACTTTTATAAATACTGACAACAAAAATAAATACTCCAAAAGACTCCTTAGAATGTAGATGTTCTACAGTAAAAGGAGAAAGTTAATTGTTTATAAATACAATTATACAATTTTGTAGGGGTTTGAAAAAAAAAAAAGTGTGAATTTCCTCTTCTGTGAACCACCTTCTTAGGAGGCAGTGAGTAACAATATAAACAGTGGATCAGTACGGTCTAGTGCTAATTCTGGAAATACATATTGGACTTTTATTTCACTCTAGCTTATCTGAATCTCTCCTCCTAAACCTTTTCTTTCTGTCGTAAGGACCAACAACTAGTTCCTGTAGGACTTGTCGCCCCCTTCGTGACCATAGGCTGGTTCCCTACGAATTGAAGTTTCCATCCTACGAGGATTTACGACTAGTTCCCGTAGAACTCATACTGTCAATTCATCTCCTAACCAGCTACCTGACTTACCAAACACACATTGTCTAGGCCCTCTGATGTTGAGTACCTCCATCTTCAGTAGGAGTCAAAACTAATTAATTATTCACAGCCACCTCGACAGTGCATTAAAAACTGATGAATAATATCCTTCTAGATGTTTCAGTGGTTCCATCCATAGAAGTCTACGTACCACTAAGCCTAAAATTAAACCATGTACGGCCCACCATCACTTCGGACAAAGGGCGATAGGGAAGTTCCCCTCGGAAAAGTTTTGAAAATTAGGTTTTTTAAAAATGCATTTTGAAACAGTTTTATTGTGCATTTTCTTTTTAAAACTTTCTGCTGACATACAAATACTAGGAAAGTTAATGAATAAAATAGTCCTAACATTAAATGCCTTTAGCGGTCAAACCCAAGGCTCTTGGGGACAACTGTAATAGAGACACCAACAACGTTCCTTTCATATTCGGCACTCCTATCACGACCTAATCAGGTTATTACCCAACCATACATATCTGGAAAAACCAAAGTCCTCTTACACGACGACGCTGGTAGATATGGTATGAGAGCAGTGGTGACAGAAACTGAAATAGAATGACTTCAATAAATCCATATTTTTCACAAATCTGCAATTTGTGAAGGGAATCTGATCAACAGTCATACTAATATAGTTTCGAAAGCTCTAAACTTGAACAGCCCTGATGGAGTTTTACAAAGTTGGGTGAAACGTTAATAAATAGTTTTTAACTATTTTTGCTTCTTTTGACCGTACCCTGACCATCTTCTTCATAATTTAAAATAGATAGCATTTTAATTTCCTTCATCTTAGAAAACATACAAAGGATATAAGGCTTTATGTGTTAGAAATCAGAAAACTTAAAATAAATCGATAGGGGATCTTAAAATCGATAGTATTTTCATTACCTGCATCTTAGAAATCACACAAAGCGACCCTAACATATTAGAATTCTAAAAGGTTAAAATAAATCGATAGGTGATCTTAAAATCGATAACATTTTCATTTTATGCATATTAGAAAACATACAAAGGGAGCTTACTGAGTAAGAAATCAGAAAAGTTATAATTAATCGATACGCCATCTTAAAATCGATAATACTGAAATTTTATTTGTGTTTCTCAAATACCTACAACTACAGTTTCAATTATGAGTTGAGAAATTTATTCACAACTCTATTTTCTAACTACTGTATTTGTAGTTGTAAGGTACAAGTACAGCTCCTTTAGTTGCAAAAAGGAGTTGCGGTCCGACAACTACAATATACTGATAAGAGTTGTATTTGTAAATACTTTCCAACTACTCGTATCTGTTGTTAAACTCTTTTTTCCCTAACAGTGTTATAAAGCCAGCATAATCGAAGTTGTTGATCCAGTTGGTACAGAATTGTGATATTGTTAACATAAATAGAAATGATTAAGGAGAAGATGGTCAGGATTGGCATCAAAAGAGAAAACAAAGTAGTTAACTACAATTTATTTTCCGACGTTTCCTCCCACTTTGTTGAGCTTCATCAGGGCTAAAAAGATAATTAAGAACATTTTGACATTGTAAGATAATAAGATACAAAAAGGTAAATTAAGGTAGGGTTAAAATTATATAAAAATAAGTGGAAACCAAATTATACACAAATATAAGAAAAGAAGAAATAAAACAGTATTAATATAAAATAAACAATGATAATAATATAAAAAATTACGTAAACTATAGGGTTAAAAATGTACAGGAGAATTACTTTTTTTATTTATTCTTTCTCGACCTTTATTTGATCTCAACTTACTTCTTTTTTTTCCGTCTTTGGCTATCTTAAATTTTGTTTTCCTATATCTACTTTTCTGTTTTGGGTGTTATTGCGTCTCCTATGCATTTTTTAACCTTATAGTTTTCGTTTTTTATATCTTATCATTGTTTATCTTATATTAATACTATTTTATATCTTCTTTTTTTTTATTTGTATGTAATTTTCTTTTCGCTTGTTTTTACATAATTTTAACCCTACCTTAATTTACCTTTTTGTATCTTATTATCTTACTATACAATATTTTCTTAGTTGTTTTTGTATCTTTTTAGCCTTGATAATGCTCTATAAAATGAGTTTAAACGTCGGAAAATAAATAGTTGTAAACTATTTTTTGTATAATTGTAATATATAATTAGAAATGATCTACCTAAGTCGATATAACGTAAGCTGCCAAGATAGTAATGGTGGCATTATAACTCGGACGTGTCCATATTTATTATTCAAGAATAGTGAGCTCATGTTTCTAATAATAAACAAAGCTGCAATTGATCTGTTCAGAACGTGGTCATCAATTATTCAATTGGGCTATCAACAGGCTGGGCTCCTTGATAACACGCGAGCTTTAGGACTGTCTGCTCTCCAATGGTCTATGCAATCATTGTGGCATTGCACATGCGTTGTGAGTATGCGGTGTTACATTACAATATAGGTCAGACACCAATTTTGGTATTAGGGGTATCCATGATGTGTTAAATGTAAAATGTTTTACCATGTTAAATGTTATAAGTATAGGATTGTGAGCAGCCTAACTGACTATTTAAAGTCATGTTAAATGCATAAGAGCTCCTAGCGGATTTTCTGAGCAACTCGTTTTATAACCTTTCTTTCCAAAACTTCGTGTTATTGCTTACTTTTAAGTTTTTATTAAAGTAATTTATTACAACATGCCTAAAGTAGAAGTTGTGTGAAAGTTTCGCCACTGAGTACCTTGATGATCTTCTAATTGGTGAAGAAGAGAATCAAGATGAGCTAATTATCCACTGCCATCCATTGCTTTATTAGCTATAAAAAGATTCATAAAAATACTAAAACAATCCAAACGAAAACTACGAGCAAGTAACCTAATACGACAAAAAAAAAAAATGGTGACGAGCTCAGCTGGTCTGTTGCGTGACGTCATTCTTCATTTAACAGACCTAGTAATAGACTCTCAACACTGTTATATTTGCTTTTTTTTGTATATTATATAATATACATTTTAACATGGTAAAAGAAGGAATAATTACTCCATTTAACACGCTTTAAAATGCTAAACTAAAGATCAGGAATACCCCTACTATTTCACTGAGCTTTTTAAGAACGATAAAGCATCTGAATATGAATAATTTTATATTTCTGTTATTATTCTCTTTGAGGCTAACATTCCCTTCTTATTTCGAGGTTCTAATAATTAATTGTTATCCAGTCATAAAATATATATAGTTCTTGTTTTGTCATTCCCTAGCCCTATCACAAAGTTCAATCTGCACATAATTTTAATTTTGGATGGAACACATCAATCTACTTTTTTATTTATTTATTTTTTAAAAAAATAAACAGTTCTACTTGTATAATATACAGTGTATAAATACAAATTATTTAAGAATTTTACGAATAACTAAAGGATAAAATAAGAAAAATGAAGAGAAATGCCGATACCGCATGATCTTTCCCGACCGCATGACTGCTTCATTATCTTTTGTTAAACTAAAATATTCCTGGCAGGAACAAAATTTTTATTTGTTATTATCGAGAAGTCTTAAAATTCGAATTTTCATAACAACAGAAAAATAAAAAAAATTGTGTTCATAATAACCTTATAACCTTGGTTGAGATAATTGATTATGTTGTACAGCTTCTATGAATTTTTATCATCTACAATCTAGTTTTTCTTATACATACGTTTCCTTTCACTTACCTTGTATTTGTTTTCTTCCTTTATAATGAAAAACAAATATAATAGTCGAAAAAAGTCAAAAGAACAAAACAAGCATGTGTATACCTACATTTGTTGCTTCCATTTTTTGCCAAGGAATTGTACAGGTCTTGGATTTGCGGGAAGTGGGAAACATGAAGACCCGGGATAAAGTTAGGTGAGGTATCCACCTTTCACACCGGAGAAAACAACAATCGTGATTATAGTTTTGGCAACACTGTTGGGAATAGTTCCCATGGCGGGATGAAGGCTACCAAGGCCACGGGGAGAGTCTGCACCAGAAGCACATTGCCCTTAATTCCTCTTATCTGTTATCTTCTGTTAACATCTCGGCAGACTGGTCGAATTTATAAAAGATTTGAAGACTTAACTAACAGCATTTTATAATTAGTATGATTGAAGATCCTAATATAAGTTTTATGTTTTAGGAAGAATAATTTCATGATATATTTCTTAAGGAAAAAAAGAATAGAAACAACACGGAGATATTCATTCTGAACAATTACTCGAACCTGTGATTCTGGAATACAAATCTAAATCAACGTGTACACAAAAGAATATTAGAATGTTATGATGGATTAATAAGGCTAAGATTGTTGGTGTTACAAGCAATAAAGTGATAGCGGAAAAAAAAATATATTTCTGTCATTTTATTATTACTAATTGTTCCTTTGCTAATACAATAGTATTTTAAAATCACTAATTGGACACAGTCAGTATTAAAATATTACCTAAAATGTCATGAGAAAGTTTAAAATATTGCCTTGGCATATTTTTTAATACAAAAATGAGTACAAATATTTGAAATTAAAATTTTGTTGGTATATTTTGCGTTCAAGTGTTTCTTGATAGTGATTAAAACCTAAAAGCAAAGAGAACATCTAGAAATTGTTTTCTTTTATCTTTGGAGATGTGTTTTTGGTTGATAATTATTGGGATCTGAAAGTTAACCGTTATATTATATATATTATTTTCAATTTCTTGAGACTTTATTTATTTTTTAATTAAATGATAAGCTTATTAAGTCTCAACACTCCCCACTATATCAACAGTCCAACGTCTCGGCCACCCTCAAGGACAATCCCAAATAAAAATTCTCAATTCACATCAAAATTCAAAAATGTCTTGCAGACTATTCTGCCCAGGTCACCAACATCAAGTCAAAGTCACCCTATCATAACAAAACTCCATTATTTTTTAAAATAATTTATTTTTAGATTAACTACACAATCGACGATCATAAATAGCTTGTTTATATGATAGGGATTTTGATGTGAGGTGAGAATTCGTATTTGGGATTGTCCTTGAGGGTAGGCCGGGTTGGCCAAGATGGCCGAGACGTAAGACTGATGATACAGTGGGGAGTTTTAAGACTTAGCAAGGATACCATTTGATTAAATTAATAAGTTAACCGTTATTTTAAAATCCCCCATAAGTCAAAATAACGGAAGACATTTATAAAGAAACATGAACAAGGATAGAAGCATACCCGGAAGGAAAAGTATAACAGAAGAAATATTTCTTTATTACTTCAGATTATTTTGTGTTTGATTACTTTACTTTGTTATCTTTCAATATGTATTTTTTATTTCATTATATTTTATACATCGTTATCTCATAATTTTAAAAATATTTGCTTTATTACCGAAAAAGATTTTTTTAAGACTTATATAACTTATTTATTTATAATATTATCTTTCCGCATTTACTTTCATGTATTTCATATACCTACATGTCTTTATTTTTTTTACATTTTTCCTGATATTCATGTTTGATTTATCATAATAATCCCTATAGTCCTATATTTTCATACCATTTGCTATTATCAACTATTTGTGTTTGTATTCTCATTTTCTTCTATTTTTTACTGGTTATTGTTTTGTTTTTTACCTAATCCTGATGAAGGTCTATAATTTAGGTCAAAACGTGGGCACATAAAATGACCTAACCAATTCGATTAGTGTTGCCTGTTATTAAAATTTAATGATATTTGGTTATTTGTTTATTGAATTTTATTATACATTCCTACACGTATTCTTTTAGCCTTCTAAATAGTAAACAGAAAATATATAAAAAATATTTCTTAAATTTTAATTAATAAAAAAAGTGATCTTTTTTGAAAAATTTCAGTTGCACATTTAAGTACATACTCATAGATTAGTAAGTATACATAATTGTATTTTTATTGTTTTTTTAGCTTCACCAAACCACACCAGTCCAAAAACGTAACTTCTAACGAAATTCATATAGTTATGAATATCACAATATTAGACATAAATTAAACTTATTTCAAGTTTAGTTTATTTACATCTTCTAGGTGAATAATAAACAATTAGGGTTCAGATATATTATATGCATGGTACGGAATTATACCAGTATATAAATAAATATATGTAGACGGAAAGTAGAGTCTTATGCAGTTAAAAGCCCGAAAATCATCCGTAAACATTCTTATTAATTTATGAACGTCTTTTCTGGAAATATCTTTGTAAATTATTGATGGGTACAACTTATGTTCTTACGAAAGTTAATTTCCTCAAAAAGGAAATGAAACACTGACACACAGGATTAATACATGTTGCGTCTTCAGGTTGGCATGAAGGACATTTTCAACAGCCCATGAAATGTTCCATATAATCCTTAATGTTATTAAGCAAACGGAATGCGATATATTTATGCATTCTATTTTTATCTCCTTCTTTGTGGTCCTCGTCTGCTTAAATCATTTAATAAAGAGCCTAGAGTGATCGATCGACCCTTTCTAAGAATATTAACGGTTTCACAAAGTGGTGTGGTTTTATTTTATCCTTAAATCGCATTTTTAATATTTTGCATATATAGTATAATCTCAGTAATCCGAACTTTAGTTCTCTGAACTGGAGTAAAAAAAAAAGTTATTTTTGTTAAAGAAAATTCAGCAGGAAATACCATTTTTGTTTTCAAATAAAAGTGAACATGTGTAAAGGACATTTTTAACTTTTCAAACTTTAGGTAAGTTATTGTAATTCCTGTAAAAATCGAAAGGGGAAATTTTTACATAATTTTGATATCGGTTGATCTAATTACAATAGAAGTGTTCAGAATATATTTTGTTGGAATTAGAAATACATACCTAAATCATTTGATTCTGTAAAACTAATTTAATTAATAGAAGAGACATGCATAATACAAATTTTGTTGGTGATCTAATTTTTGTTTTATCAGGTTTTAAATAAATCCATACAAAGAGTGATTTTTTAATTTTATTTATAATTTTTTCATTTATAAATGAACAATCTTATAATTTTAACAAATTAAACCATCAACAAGCATTACTGGGAATGTAAAAGAAAAGAATTTTTTTTTAAAAATATTTAAACGGCCAGTAGTTTCTAACCTTGCTTCCTCAGCCATTCCTGACTTCGCTTGAAAAGAAGATGGTCACGAGACCTGCTAATGTAAAAACGTCATTAGAGTGCTACTAATGCTTAGTTTCTCTACACGCCTGTATCATTCCATTATTCACTGAAATCATATTTACTGGATATATGAATGTAGAGTTGTAAATAGAAATAAATAAAAAAAATCAAACAGTCAAATTTTTAATAAAATATGTAAATAAATTAAATAAATAAAAATATTTATGTACATTCATATGGCTGAATATTATTATTATATTTTTCCTAATACTTTCTGTAATCCGAACACCCCTTACAGCATATAGTTGTCATCACCGAGATTATACTGTACTTTGTTGAGTGAAGAATTAAACAAATGAATTTAAAAGAATTATTAATGAGCATATATTTACTATTGAAAAAAAAGGTGCAGGTTTTAGAATTTATATTGAAAGTGTAACCTTCCGCAGGGAGGAATGAGGAGGATTAAATGGTACTATTTATTTTAAAATAAACATTATAATCAATCTTTAAAACCAAGAAATTGCTCTTTTAAGAGACTTATAACAAGTAGGAGGCCATATGTATGGTTAAATAATTAATTTATAGCTCTTGTAACTTTTACCTATACACACGATGATGTTAATTCTGAGCGATTGTTATGTTCAAAAGATTTGTATCCATTGCTTTTAAAAAACGCCATTCCTCCTAACAATATCTGACCACTTTATAAGAACATCCGAGGTGACGGACGTGAAATAGGGACAGAGGATTCGAAGGCTAAACGAAAGCTTCGTGTTGTTAACAATGGGCTACTCCAAGAATGTTATTATTGTTCAGTGTCACCAAGGTTTCATAATTACAAGTTATAAAAAAAACTTTAAAACGAAAGACAGATTCCGTTTTGACGATTAAGCAGCAACAATGAAACTGTGTCTGTTCAATCGCTTACCAGAAGAACTAATAAATATTACACACAAGTAACTATAAAATAATAACAAGTAACTATAAAAGAAAACTATAAAAAAAAAAATTTAATACTAGATACTTTGTTACTTGAATGACCATTATGAAAATAACCATATCTACCTGTAGTTTTTCTCAACTCCACTTAATGACCTCTATTCATTACATTATAGTTAGAAATAGCTATAATATGTGTATATGTGAGTTTAATAATATATATTCAAATCTCAAATCTTTACAAGATCCGTTTTCAACATACTCATTAACAATAGAGTTGAAGCAGCATTTAAAAACTCTGAACAATGTGGGTTGTAGGGTCTTGTTTTTATGGCTGCCAGGTCATTGTGGGATCACTGGGAATGAAAAGGCAGGCTCGCAGGCCGGACTAGCCTTGAAGACAAGTCATGTCATAACATCATCAACATGCAAAGATGCTATTTCTTAGATCGAAGGAATTTTATGGCAAGAGTGGCAAGATGAATGGTTCATCACGTGAGACAAGTTAAGAATGGTCCAATAGACAATGAAACGTCAAACTAGAAACCTGAATCTGCTACGGAGAGAAGATTCAACCATAGTAACCAGTCTTCGGACAGGTCATATTGGATTCACCCACGGTAATCTCATGAAAAAAGAAAATGCACCGATGTGTCGCTACTGCGGAAGTGATCTTACTGTTAAGCACATTCTCACTGAAAGTATTGCTCACGAACCACACCGATTCTATAATAATTTTGGATTCCTTCTTACCAGTTTTAACCAAATGTTTCTAGTTTTGACACATTTTGGCACATGAATAAACAACTTTTGTGGAGTCTTTATTGCAGTATTTTTACAATTAGCTAATACCATAAGAACGATAAGGAATATAACTCATAATGTATAATTGCAAGAATAGCAGAAAAAATTACCGTAATGTTTCAATAGTGATAATTAAACCAAAATGGGGAAATCATTGGAAAATTTAAATAATTTTAGATGGTATTAATTTGTAAAAATTGTTTAAAGATTTGAAAACTACGGTTGAAGCAATTAGTAGAAAATCGATAACTATAATAATTATAAGAATACATCGATACCGATGACTGTATGACATAAGACAAAAGGACTTTGCCAAGGAGGTAGTTTGCTGGCTCACCCCCAACAAGTCCTGTTAAGTCACTTCCAGTTGCTTTGCAGCTCTTTGGAATACCACTATGAATAGCAATGCTCTGGAGAATGTTCCTTGCATTCAATACGTCATCCATTGCTCATTTAAATTTTACCAGTATTCTCTTTAAAGGTCAGAAGTATACCTATCTTTTTCCAAGCAAATGTTTTATTTAATTATTATCATTTGGAGTGATCGTTGTACTGGACATAAATTTATTTTAATTTTATTTATTCGCTATGAATTTTCAAAAAATTTATTAAAAAGTGTTTATCTAGTCCTGAATTATAATCCGAAGTTCATTTCATTATCTCTCCATTATTCTAACAGATATAAAATTTATTCGAAATGAAGGGCCAATAAAACTGACAATAAAATTATGGTGTAGTAAAGAATGGCAAATCGCTCATTAAATATAATATTTCGAATTATATTTGACTGAGTTAAATTACAATGATTATTTTAATACCACCCGTTTCGTGCTGACATTTCGACCTGAATTTCAGGTCTCCCTCAGGAGGTTAAAGCACAGGTTCTGCTAAACTGAGTTGTTTAGCAGAACCTCTGCCTTAACCCCCTAATTCAAATTCAGGTCGGAACAAATAAATAATTTTTATTTCTTTGCTGACTGCACCCCCCCCCCCCGATCATCTTCAACACATTTAATCTACTATCAACTATCAATACCTCATTTTTATTTATTTATTTTTGAGCTCAAATACACATATTCAAATGGTTTCTTTATGTTTGCCGAACAATGGAAGATTCATGCATGTCCAAGCGTGTAGATGGATTATTTGGATTGGCTGACACAAGCTGGCATGAATTTGAGGCCAATTCGTTGATTGTCGATTTTTTAGGCATAAATATACAAAGCCTTTCGTTTTCTTTTCTACATGATGTTTCTTCCCACTAAGATTTATTTCTTATTCGAGGAGGAAATGGTTGGGGGGTGCGGTAAAATAAATGAAACACAAATTAGTTAAAGTAAGTTATTTAATCGTGGCAATGTTTCGGCCAGAATTTCTAGCCTTCACCAGGACTAAGGACAAAACGTTATCTTGTTCTATTCTTAGCCCTTAATTAAAGAATTTCTCCAACCTTCGGATTCAATAACTAACTTTAATTTAAGATTATATATTTAAATTTTATTGACTCCGTGTAAATTCCTTGTTTTTAATTAACTGTAACAGATTATTTTGGATTTAATATAGCACAAATATATATTTTTAAATACATTATATGTCCAGGCAATTAATTTAAGAATTTTCTCATAAAAATTCTAGAACGCAGGTTGAATTTATAGGTATGATATTTATTATTTCCGACGTAAGTCAAAAGAACAAGTGTGTGCATATCAATCTTTGTTACTTCCTTTGCTTACCAAGCACTTCTACAGGCTTCGGATTTGCGACAGGTAGCAAACGTGTAGATCGAGCATAAACGTTTAAGCAAAATCATTCCGAGGGATTGAGGTAGGTAGTTAGTTATAAGGAATGGTATAAAGTTATTTGTAAAAGTGTGTGATACTTTAAATTTAGATAACTAGGTGGAAAAAAAATAACTACTCTCTTATTTACTGATTTTACTTAAGTGACGATCTTCAGTCTTTAAATACAACCAAATTGAAATGAAATTATTAAAACAAGAGAATTCTGCTATGAAGGCCAAGACCCACTAAATATGTGAGCCGCTTTTCGTCATGGCTTAGAGATCAGTTTTTTGTTTCTACCTCGTTGGCACGGAGCGAGAGAAAGCTTAAGGAATTTATTGACCCATTTAAACGAACGATTTTTCATGCTGCTCTTGAGAAAAGCGTCCATCTCCGTGAGATATGTTCTTATGGCAGTGGATATTTTAAACATTCGCCACTTATTTTTGTCCACTTATCAAAATTTGGTTCATTTTGGCTTCTACTTGATTTTTTACTTATATTATATAAAAAAAAAATTAATAGATGTATAAATTTTAGCATTGATTATTTAATAATCGGAACAAGAATAGTAAAAAATAAACGAACATATATAAATATTTAAAACATCAATTTCTATATTTGTTTATCACTTTAAATAAGCATTTTTTTCAATCAATTGAAATTTAAAAAAAATATGTATTTATAAGTGATTGACTGTATTTTTCCAAATATAATGGAGATGGTCTGGATGCGGTCAAAAAGGAACAAAAAAAAAATTAACAACTATTTATTTGCTGATGTTTCACCCCACATTGTAGGGCTTCATCTGGGCTAGAAAAGGCACAAACAAATAAAATATTTTTGACAATGTAGGATAATAAGATACAAAAAAGTAAACTAAGGTAGGCTAAAAAATGATGTAAATATAATTGAAAATAACTTATATAAAAATAAGGTGTACAATAATAAGTATATATAAAAATAAAATAATAATAATAATTTATTAAATAAATCAAAACTTGTATCCTTTTTTGTCTCAACACTTTTTATTTTTCAACAGTCCAACGTTTAGGCCATTTTAGCCATCCGCAAGGACAACTTTAATTATAAATTCTTCCTCACATTAAATTTAGAATTACTTTTGGAGCTATTCTGCCCAGATCATTCATTAATTATAAGTTAAAAACCTATTTTATAAAATTTAAAATCATAAATATCTAATTCTTCTTATATTAAAATTATCCACACAAAATCACTACCATATACACAAACCATTAATGGTATTAAAGAATAATAAGAATAGCCTGCAAAAGTAATTCTAAATTTAGTGTGAGGAAGAATTTATAATTGAAAATGTTCTTAAGGATTGCTAGAATGGCCGAAACGTTGGAGTATTAAAATAAAAAGTGTTGAGACAAAAAAGAATACAAGTTTTGATTTATTTAATAAATAATTACCTTGTCTCAAGATATTGAAATAATATAATTAAAATAATAATAATATGTATTGTAATTATACAAAATAAAATAATAATAATAAAGTTTTATTATATATACTTATTATTGTACAGTTTATGTTATTTTTGTTATATATACTTATTATTGTACCATTACTTATAGTTAGAGGTGTCTTTCGTACGAGATTATACCCCCCATAATCAACTGTTAAAAACAAAAATATATATAATATAACGGTTATATAAACCATGTAAGGCCCACCAGGCCGATCTCGTATAAAATAAAAAAATATTATTGTACACTTTATGTTATTTTTATTATATATACTTATTATTGCACATCTTATTTTTATTCACTTTTACATAATTTTTATTTCACCTATAATTACATGATTTTTAACTCTACGTTTGTATACTTTTTGGTATCTTATTATCCTACTTTGTCAAAAATGTTTTAGTTGTTTTATATATTTTTTAAATCCTACAAAGTTGGGCGAAACGTCGGAAAACAAATACTTGTTAACTGTTTTTTGTTCCTTTTTAACCGCACCCATTTTCTTTATAATAAAAAAAAATTCGTTTAAAATACGCAGATTCCAAAACTCGATTTTATAATTATCTGAACGCACGTGTCTTTTCTCTGAGCTATTAAGGTGATTTATTATTCAATATTACCATAACTTGTTATTAAATAAAACTATTAACGTTTTCACGGTTCGTAAATTGTGGCAGTCAACCAAATCGTTTGAGTCGAAGAAAGCTCCTAGGTAATTCTTTGGCATACAATTACTCTTATATTTATCTTCCGAGTCTAAAAGATACCTGTAAAGGAATGAATCATTCAACAGTGTGTTCAAATGTGTGAAGTAGAGGCCAGGACTCGCAAGTGGTGGGTTACCGCTTCCGAATAATCACGATAACGTTTAAAAAGTAGCTATAATAGAAAACTTAGACTTTAGAAAAGGAAAAGGTAGTCGTAATGGAACCTGAACGTGTGCCTCGACAACTCAGAGTCAGGGGCTCAGCACTTTTTTAAGGAAGTATTGCTGCTTGCGCAACGGCTGGGCAAGGAGGTGATTTGGTCAAGATCATGCTCAACCGTTTATTCCTACTCCCTATCATAATGAAATAATCCTTCAAATCTGCCGCCGGATATCTGCGAAATTATTCCTCAACTGCGCTAAGGTAGTGGAATAAGAAAATTTGTATAATTTTTTTCCTCAATGAAGAGTACCTAATATATAGAGGCTGGATGTAATCCAGGAGAGGTTCCGAATCTACGAAAGCTCATTAAACAAAATTAATAATTATCCGCCACTGGCGGATTCGAACCCGGATATGACAGAGAGATAGTAGGACAACGCCTTACTCAGTGAAATACCCCACTCCCAATTATAATGATGTAATTCAATAAATCTACAACCGAATATTTGCAAGATTACTTTCGCATTGGAGTGAAAGTAAGGAAATTCATAGAATTTTTTTTTCGTGTCTTCATTAATATGTTTAATAATATTCGAATGTAATCCAAAAATCCAGATTTTATATTTTTTTGCATAAATAGCATTGTGCTTTAAATGAAATGTGATTCATGAGAATTTTGACTTCATAATTATAATTCAATAAATTATACATCGACATTCTCGATTTTAATAGTGCTGATGAAACTCGATTTTAACCTTGTCACATATTTCTTTAGAACAGTGGTGAACCAACCGGTAGTCCGCGGGGAGGGTTCAGCAGAACACATTTTATGAGAAATTATTCTTCAAATTTCTTTATTGCTACATAAACCGTTTTTTTAGTTTAACCTAAATGTTTTTAATTGGTTAATACATTATTAAAATATCTTACTGGTAATCTACTTAATTATCAATATTTTCAAGGTGAGAGGACCCCCATTTGTTCCATGTCAGGAGCTGTCTAAATTATTTTAATACTGCCCTGTTATCGGCAGAAAAAAAATTATAATCCATAAATGAAGACAAAAAGTTCTAAGTTTTGGTTTGTGTGAAAATTCGTATTCAAGGACTTCTAAATACACTTAAACGGGATATGACTTTATTTCTCTTATACAAAATGTTTTTAATTTACTATAAATTTAGCGCACTCGCTCAGCCTCCACTGGCTCACTACCAGTGATACGGCGAGAGGGATTCGCTGGGATCTTTTGAGCTCTGCTCTTCCCCTCACACGTGGGGGATAGAGTGGGCTCAGGGATCCTCAGGTCGATTGTGTAAATATTGTATATTAGAGTGTAAATGTGACTAGAGATTATACTATTTTATCATTATGTTATTTTATTTATATATTTTTTCATACACATAGTTTGATTATGTTCATTTTGTTTATATATATTTTAAGAGAGATTTTGTTTTGTTTTTTTTCATTTATTTATTAATTTTTAATTTATTTTAGTATGAATGTGATCATTCATCACTATTACCTATTTCCCACAACTGTGTGGCAGATTGTAAAATCTATCAATGAATAAAAAGTATTTTAAACTAATAAAAATTTACTATACTAGAAGCCACTTATAGTTTAATAATATTTTACACATTTAATATGGCGAATAATCTTTTTTCCTTTTACACGAAAAAAACACAAAGCGATTGGTGTATATATATAATAACCATCAAATACATGGTAATGTGGAAGCTTAAAAATATGTAACATACTTTTTTCCTTGGCTTCTATAGCGCATTGGTAAGAATCCTGGATTGTGTGTCTAATATTTTTTGACTTAGTATTACCAAAAAAAGTTTCATCGAAATCGGTTGAAACCAAACACGCACTTCGAGCAACTAACCTAACAAAACTACAACAGACAAAATAGTGAGGAGCTCAGCTGGTCTATTGCGTGACGTCATTTTACATTTAACAGACCTATTAAATGTTATATCGTTTTAAAATGCTAAAAGAAAGAAACATTTCTCCATTTAACACACTTTAACATGTTAAACTTATTTTCTTTTCATATCGGAGTAATGCCATGATGTGATATTTTTTATTTGAATATCTGCTTCAATGATTAAATTGTTAATTACCATTTCACCTGAGGGTTAGCTATAAGCTATTTTGCTAGATCCGAATTCAAGTCATTAACGGACCTTAACATCCCATTCGTTGCAGATTTGACCCAAAACAGATATGCGTCTTTTCATTCCAAACTCCTTAACCATCCTAGCCCATTAATTCTTAATCTTTCATCCTTAACAATCCCTGATAATCCTCCGAGGCGTCTGAAAAGAAGATGGCCACGGGACCTTCTAATTTAAATTAATGTTTGAAGTACCACCAATGGGTGGTTCCTTCCCAAGATTTTCAAGTGTATATGAATCATACTACATATTTATCTATTGTATTATTTTGTACAGTTGTAAATTACATTAAATAAATAATTTAAAAAAAAGTCATTAAGGGTATAATCGACTCATTTTGTGAAGAAAACATTTATAACTCATCCAGTTTGGGATGAAACAATATTAGATCATGAAATACCTACTCCATAGGAGCAAGCGTTGCATAACCTGAAATCTACTGACCTTTAGGACGCTGTCAAGGTAGGACCACGAACATTCACTTTCCGTCTTTTTTCAACATTATGGTTTGTGCTTCGGTTCATTCAAGGATAAAGTACGGTCGAATAACGATTTGTTTTCAAGTTTTCTTATAACAAGAAGAAACCTGGGGAATTGTTTTTTAATTATCTTCTCCCTTTCACTCCTTGATTCTGCTAATCACATAGCTATTCAGATTTATATTTAAAGTGGCCAATGATAGATACAGATCCTTAAATGAAAAATCAGACGAGGGGGCTTGATTCGAACAACTTGAAATGAAAAAAAAGGAGCATATATAAATCAATCGGTTAGCATCTAGCATTTATCAAATGGATGGATGGACGTAGAGTAGGATGGTCAAGGATGTAGGAAAGATTTTTGGATTTAAAGACCTTAAAAAAAACAAAACAAGATATTGCCATCAAAATTTAAGATAAAGCCACTTCAACTCGATATACCGCAAGTCGTAACATCATCAATAAGCAAAGATGTTATTTCATGGATAAAAGAAATTGGATGACAAGAGTGGCAAGATGAATGGTTCACCATGAGAGACAACAAGTTAAAAATGGTCCAACAGACAGTGAAACGTCCAACCAGAAACTTGAATCTGCTACGGAGAGATATTTTAACCCGTCTTCGGACAGACCATACTCGACTCATGAAAAAAGAAAATACACCGACGTGTCGCTACTGTGGAAACGATCTCACCGTTAGGCACATTCTCACTGAATGTATAGCTCGCGAACCACATCGGTTCTCTTCAGATTTACAGGAGATGTTGAGAGAAGATTCCACAACAAAAACAAAACTTTTTTACTTCTAAAAATCATTAATATTTATGATCACATAGAGTCTAACTGTCCAGCATAGATAAGTGGATGCAAAATTTATTATAGTAATTTACTAACTACGTCAAATCTAATTGCAACTTTGTAAAATGTAAATCATAATTGTAAATCTGTAATTTTAATTGTAAATATGTAATTGTAATTTTGTGACTTGTAATTGTAATGTAATTGTAATTGTTAATTTGTAACTTTCTCACTTTGTAATTGTTAATTTGTAACTTTCTCACTTTGTAATTGTAAATTTATAACTTTCTCACTTTGTAATTATATGTAACTTTCTCACTTTGTAATTTTGTTAATATGTAAATTGTTATCTACTAACTTTGTAAATTCAGTGTAAATGGGCCTAGTGGTTGAAACACTTGAATAAATAAATAAATAAACTCAGGATACCAACAGGTGAAATAAAAAGTTTTGGGAAATATGAAGATAAATCTCATAAAGCAACTTATGAACTTATTATATATATATATATATACTAAGTTATATATAATAAATGCCATAAATATATATACATATAAAGACATACTATTAAGGTGGGTCTACACAGAGACATGAAATAGGAGGGGATTACTATTTACATTTCACATACACTACGAATGTGCTTAGTAGGTGCATTGCTTTGATAAGAGTGGCATAACTGACAAAAAAAAAAATAATAATTTTGCTTTTGACGTATTCTATAGATTGCACCGCCAACTGTAGTTACTTTTTGACAACTCTAACAGCTTTGGGACAGTTTATAGAGGGACCCAAATAGAGAAAGAAACGTCTGTGTATGATAATATCTTTGAAACACGTCGATTTCAAAATAAAACCATAACTTATTTGTTGCCAAATGTGCCAATGTTCAAGCAAAGGCATGTTATATGACTTGTGTTAAAAAGGTTTTGGGTTAAAAGTGTTATTGATTGAAATACTATATAATATAAAACACTATATAATGGGAATACTTACCAACATTAGCGCACAATAGTTGGTGATAAAGATTATTCCAATAATTGCTCCGATGTAGCCTCTTTGACTGAATGACTTCGCCAAGACGAGGATCCAGTGCCAACAGTAGACCTGAAGGTTCGATACCGACATTACCAATACTTTGCATAACCCTGACCCACAAGATCAGCCTCAACGCGATCCCACTTACGTCTCGGTCAATTCCTGAGTGGCTTATCCAAAGCTTACTCCACAGCTTATTCATTTCAACCATCTCTATGCAATTTTTTTGAATTAAAAAGACATATCACATAAATATACGGAAGCTCTATTGAAGTAATGTGTCGTTTCATATGGTACGTCAGTTTTCACAGGGAAAGTTATTTAATAAAACAACTTTATGAAATCAAAATATTTACTCTCACTTTTTATCTCCAACGTGTTATAAACTTTTCAATCCCAGAACTGAAACATTCAGGTTTATGTGAAGAAATAGTAAGAAAATTCGTTTTTGATCTGAGAATCATTTTCAAAAAGTTTAATTTTAAGAAAGTTGTCCATATTTCTGAATAGTTGGAAATCTGTTGGACATAAGTCACACGAATAAGCTGGGTGCGGAAGGATTCGTAACACACAGCTCGTTTAATTTCTTTACTGTCTGCCGTGAAACATGAGGTCTGGTGTTGCCATGTAAGAGTATAGGTCCCTTGCATTAACCAATCCAAGTTGTTGTTTGACATGTTTTTGATGCATTATGTCAATATCACTGCAGTACGATGTCGATGTTATTGTTTCACCTCTGAGAAAAAAGGAGAAATGAATTATTCTTGCCATTGACTACCACACAGAAAACAATTTTTTTTTGGTTTGGTAAATTTGGTTTTGGCATGTGGGCTGGTATTTCACCGATATTTAGTTTCCATGATCAAATTTGATGGCATACTAAACAATGTGCAATCAATAGGAATGATAGTAAGTATTATAAAACAGAGAGAATTAATATCGGCTCATTATAATCTATAATCATAAAGGCAGTAAACAACAAAAGTCCACTAATCCCTCTTTGAGTTTCAGAAATAATAAAAATGGACATTTAATATTTCGGTAAATATTTTCATTGTTGTATCTAACAACATCTTTTTTTATTTTCTATTTTTTTTTTCAATAGACTTTTCAACTTTTATGTTCTGAAGCTTCACTCTCATTCTACCTCTAAAGCAGTGTTTCTTAAACTTTCATCATAATAATAATCTTTATATATTCTGGGGTTGATCCCTTTAGAATAATATACAGGCCTCAAAATTAGGCTTTAGAGCCTTAGAGTAAAATACAACTTAAAAATGAAATTACAAAACTTCCTAAAATAAAATAATACAGTGAATTTGAAAAGATAAAAATGAACATCAATAATATACAGAATATATAAAATAAGAATAGAACAAATAAAATAAAACCATATGTCATATCATAAAACATAAGATTACTAACTTATGATAATAAATAAAAAGAAAAAAAAATAATCATATTCGTTTAAACTAAAAATAATAAATGAAAATATACAATTCCTGCTAATATATATATTTACAAGTATGAACGAAAATCTGAAACATTAAATACAGAAAATATATAAACCTTTTTTGAAACTTTCAATTGTTATTCTTCAGGAATTGGGTGGGCAGAAGGGGGTCGAAGATACGGGATTTGAAGATTGAAAGGGTATTATAACTAGGAATAAAGGAGGGAATAGAATTCCACAGGGAAGAAAAAAGGCTGCGGTTCGATGGGCATGTAAGTCTGAAGGCCGTGAGCGGGTATTGTGGGAAAGCACTGAGGAAACATAATATTTAAATAAACATAAGATTTAAATCAAAGGATATCAGTGCTGAACGTTTCAAGGTACTATGATGGTTTAACTCCCTAAATTCATACGATATTATGAGTACAACTAGGATACTGAGAAATACAAGCAGTAGACTGAAAAGGATCTGGATGAGAGATCAACTAGGTGAGATACCTTATCGAGATCTTTACAATTATTCATGCTCAAGAAGTGTTAATGGATTCAGTCCTTCCTCATGCCTAGCATTCCTATATTTTAAATTTTGTAAGCCCATCGCGTATTGTAGACACAGTTTTTTCGAAAGTAGTGAATGAAAATATAAGCCGTACCACTACAACTCATGGAGTGTCTTTGGTTCAATACTTTTTGACATAAAACAAGGAGGTGATGGAGTCAGAATGAGCTGTCTTCTGCACTGATTAAGTATCCACTAAGAAAAGGCTTGGTGTGCCACAGAAGGGTCATTCGGTACACAGTTGATCTGCATCTACTTTATAGATAAATAAATACTCTACCACTACCGGACTCAAATCTAGAAACCCGGGAGTTGCGAAAAAAGAAAACAAAATAAAGCTGTTGTAATAATAACAAATAAATTAAGTTGAAGATGTTGAGCTTGCGGGATCATTTACCCGGAAGTAAAAGAGTTTCTGTTTCTCAACTGTAAAAAATCGATTTGCGACAATCAAAGGTTTTTTTCTTTTTTATTGTAGTAGTTACATAGACTCCATTTAAAGATCAGTTATATAACTAGCTAAGTATATTTTTGTAAAACTTAGTTTGAATGTTATATAATCGAACGCCGCGTCTGTTTCCTGGCTGAAAAGTAGAATCGGAGGGAATCGGCGAATAATAAAAAAAAACCCTAATTTGTCTTTTGTCTGACGATGCTCTGGTCAAAAAGAAAATTTCAACCGGGAAATAAAATATTTGAACATCTATTTATATTTTTTAGAGTTAGATAAACGAAGTTGTGTATATATGAAATAGAGGTTCATATATACACATTCCATGATTTTAGGAGTTTTTCTAGGTTTATTTTTATTTATTATTTTTTTAATGATACCAAAACACTTTTTGAATACATTGCCTATATTGTGAAACTAACAAAAAAATAAATAAACAAAAAATAACCATCCCTGAGTCAAGGAAAGATTTCGAAAGTTTGTGTCCTAATCAATAGGATGTTTATTAATATTATGTTATAGAATAATAACTATAATTGCTGAGTTAGTATTCTATAGTATTAATAAAAGAAATTCTATATTTCTTTTTATAGATGATTTCGTTTATTTTGCATTGAATTAGTATAACTTATTGAACGTGTGTTGCCGATCACTGATAAAGGGATATATGAGAGAGTGGAATAGAGAAATAAAAGGGAAAGAGTGAATATGCCAATGTAATATAACATTATTTGAGAAGAAGATAATAGAGAAAAAATGGAATAAAATAGTTTAAAAAATAATATTTGAAAGATATTGTATTTAGTTTATAGTTATTATTGCATGAAAAAAGATAATTTAAAAAGAAAAGTTTATCTTTGACTAACAAATGTTAATGTTTATATATCCAATTATAGATTGACTATTACGTTGTGTGTTCCAGAGTAGGGCAAAAATTAGCTATAGTGGAAACTAAAACTTAAAATTGCCTTTAACTATAATTGGTTAGTTAATATTCTATAGTATTAATAAAAGAAATTCTAGATTTCTATTTATTGATAATTTCGTTTATTTTGCATTGAATATGCAGAGAGTGGAATAGAGAAAATAATGTAGATAGGATTGAGATAAAATAAGAAAAAGAATGAACAAGGAAAATGCAATATAACGTTGACCGAGAAGAAGAAGATAGAGACAAAAATGGAATAAAATAGTTTTAAAAAAAAAATTGAAATATATTGTATTTAGTTTATTGTTAATAATTGTTTGAAAAAAGGTAATGTGGAAAAAATATTTATCTTTGATTAACATATGTTAATGTTTATATATCCAATCATGGATTGACTATTATGCTGTGTTCCAGAGTCCAGGCAAAAACTAGCTATAGTTGAAACTAAAAGCTAAAATTGTGAGACATACGATATATATTTATCAATGGTTCATTCATGAATAAGGGTCGTATCCATGGCAACTTTAGCTATTAGTTTCAACAATGGCTGATTTTTACCCATCTTTGGTGTGTTCTAGTAACCACTTTTAATTGGGAATCATTACAGAATAAAGCATTTCTCTCTAAGAAGACAAACATGTCTTGGAATTACTTCTTGGACCAGAACTTTCTTCATTCGTGAATTAAATTTGTACAACTTAATTTAAGGAAAGGTTTCTTTCTTCAATATCTTTTGGAAGACACCATTTTGCATTTCTTTTGTATAGTGAAGTGAATGTTTATTTGCATAGGAACCAATGCATGAAACGGATACCCACTTATTCTTTGATGAACTTTTGGTTTTATTATTAATTTAGTTGTAAAATATTATTACAGATTAACATTTTAATTCATGATAAAGTTTGAAACTTTTTAACCAATATTTCTTTCGGGCGTCTATTCTCAAGAGAAACCCGGATGTCTACGGTGAATAGTCCATCTTTATTATATGATGAACCACTTTAACCTCGTGTTTTCAATGCTGTGCAAGATTTGTTTTTAATTTAATTTCTTTGTTACATTAATTTGGCACTCGGTTCTTTTTAGAGCTGGAAAATACAGCAAGTTTGTTTCCAAAAATGTATTTCTGTTGCTAGAATTGATTTCACTAAATAGAGCTTCTTATGATTCGGAATTACTCCAAACTTGACAATCTAATGTTGCATTTAGGCATTTACCACTTGCAGCAAATCCAAGATGTATAAATGCTTGGTACTAAGAACGCTACAGTGGTATTCTCACGTTTGTTGTGTTCTTTTGACTTTTGTTGGCTATTACAATCGGTTTATTCTATTTTCATTATAAAAAGAAATAAAATAGAGATAGGTGAAATTAAAGAAAACACATCAGCAAACTAGGTGGTAGATAAAAAAAAAATCATAAAAATGGTACTACATAACCTATAAATTAGGTGGTAGATAAAAACAATTCATAAAAATGGTACGACATAACCTATAAATTAGGTTGTAGATAAAATTTTTTATAAAAATGGTACTACACAACCTATAAATTCAACTTTTATGGTAGATTTTTTATCAAACACTTGTTAATTTAATTACTCAAACATAAAATACCTTTATAAACTTATATTTGTGCTGTGTTAATTAACAAAATAAATTGTTAAACTTAATTGACAAGATTTAAAATAAAGTATTTACACAGATTCAATAGAATTTTAACGTATATAATCTTAAAATGAAGTTAATTATTCTGTCTTAAGATTAGGGAAATGCTCTTATTCATTATAACACAGTTGCTCTTGACCGAGCATAGCATGCGGATCGCTTTTCAAGATCAAGTTTCTATTAACTCAAACCTTATCTTCCTCTCAAATCGCTCCTTTCGAATTCGCAGTGGTTCCGAGTACTCAAATATCTATCCGATCGAGGCAGGGGTTCCCCAAGGCAGTTTCTAGGGTCCTGTCCTATACATCATCTTCACTGGTGACATTTACCTCACTTCCGATACGTTCCTGATAACATTTGCTGACGATACAGCCATTATATCCTCCCTTCTTGATCCTGTAACAGCCTCATCCAATCTCCAAGAACATCTAACGCTGATTGAGCAATGGTGCAACAAATGGTGGATAAAAGTGAATGAATTGAAATACACCCATTTGATTTTCACCCTCGGCCGCAGCTTCTGTCCACGTGTTATTTTTAATAGCATTCCTTACCCAGGTCCGACACAATGCGATGCCTTGGATTCATACTAGACAAAAGACTCACCTGGAACCAACATACCAGACTTAAAAGACAAGAACTAAACAGACGATTCAGCCAACATTACCGACTACTCAGCAGAACTTCTAATCTCTCACTAGAAAACAAACTACTAATTTATAAGACTATACTCAGACCTATCTGGACCTAGGGACTTGAACTTTGGGAAACAGACAAATTATCGAACATCAAATGTATCCAGTCCTTTCAATCCAAAATCCTCAGAACCATTTCAATGCACCCTATTTCATTTCCAAGAGAATACTACACAAAGACCTCATACCAACCAAATTTTCAAAATTCCATATAAACCTTAATAATCATTCTGATCCTTTGGTTAAATCCTTATCCAGTTCCACGCATCCTTACAATCCATCTCGAAGGTTGAAACAGCAGGGCCAAGAGACCTTTTGTATAATAAAATTGACAATTGGAGTTCTGGCCAGATGACCAGATGCTCCGCTCATGTAGAGTGATTGCGGCTTTTGCGCACTTACTCAGCCTCCACTGGCTCATTACCAGTGACGCAGATGCGTAGGTATCTCGAAAAGCCCCCTCATGCGTGGAGGATAGAGTGGGCTCGGTGATCCTTAGGTCGAGATTGTAAATATTGAATATAATTTACTTTACTTAGTTTGATTATATTCATTTCATTTATTTATTTCTCTTCTTATATACATATAGAGATTTTATATATTTTTTAAATTTTATTTTATTTAATATTATTTTTAATTTTCATTTTTATGTATGAAGTTGTACAATTATCTCTATTACCCATTGCTCAAATTTGTGCTAGATTGTAATATTATCAATACGTAAAAGTTAGCAATTAAAAAAAAAAAAATTAAAACCCAGAGAACATGAATATTTATCTTTTGGAGGTTCTAAAACAACGCAAATTGAATACAAATGTGAGGATGCAACTCAAGCGTTCTTTGATCCAAAAACCGACACCAATAGGACTTTTAAATTCCAGCCAAACCAGATAACCCATCTACACGCTTGAGCAAGTGCGAATTTGCCTAAGTTTGGCATAAGTGTAGAGGCACTGTACGATCCTAAAATATTTTGCCACTAGATATACAAGTGCTAATTTTGTTTTTCATAATTAGTGAAATTTCTACCTCTCTATTGCATTTTCCCAGCTTTTAGTTTCAGTGTACATTGTTCAGCCATCCATAGGTTAATAGATAAAAATATATTAATAGTGGCCATAAATATATTAATAAAGCGATTTCTAAAAATAATTAATATAATTAAGGATAGCGAGACAGTAAAGCAGAGAAAGCAGCTCTTTGAAGCTACTCCTCCCTGTCCGATAGATTTTCCGCTTTGATCGTTAGACGTCGATTCGCTCGCCTATTTGAGCCAGACAGCAATTTAGTTCTGCTCGCCTGTTAGTTCTATGCTGATTTCTATTCCAGGCAATCTTTGAGTTAACGAACTGTCTTGAAGACGGGTAATCACTGTTATTTTTTTTTTTATAATTTATTTATTGTTATTTACAACTGTATAAAAATATATACAACAAGTAAATTTGCTGTAGGTGACATAATGACATGATACAAACATGTGGAGAATCTACCCACTGATAGAACTCCATCAACATTTCTAGAGGAGAAGATCTCGAGGGCATCTTCTTATCAGACGCCTAGGAGGATTATTAGGTAATGAAGAAGAAGCCAGGTTAGAAACAAGTGGATTTGGGTGGATGAGAAGTTTATCATATATATCTTATCATATATCATATATCATGGAAGGAATGGTATCTGGTTCTGGCTAAATTGGCAACATATGGAACATTGAGGTCCTGATGGATGACTTGATTTGTGACAAAGTAAGGAGCATTAAGGATTTTGGACTATAAGGATTGGATTCGGGAGGATGTAAAGATGTTAGCCAGCGCTCAAATTAAAGCTAGTTAAATTTACTACAAAATAGTTAATAATGTTTAACTTTGTAGGAGTAGTAGTTTTTATGATATTTGACAAAATAAACTCACAAAATGCTAATTTCTAGTTGTTCGTATAAAGTGTTGGATTTTTGAAAAAATATATCTCTAGATCCATAAGACACACATTTGTCTGCCAACACTAAATATAAAGAAAATTTATATATAGGGAGATGGTCAGGGTTGCGGTCAAAAGATAAATAAAAATAGTTTACAACTATTTATTTTCCAACGTTTCGCCCCACTTTGCAGGGCTTCACCAGGGCTGTCCAAATAAATAAGTTGAACAAGTGGATTTACTGTTCAACTTATTTATTTGGACAGCCCTGATGAAGCCCTGCAAAGTGGGGCGAAACGTTGGAAAATAAATAGTTGTAAACTATTTTTATTTCTCTTTTGACCGCAACCCTGAACATCTCCCTATATATCAATTTTTACGGTCAACTATACATACATATATAAAGAAAATTTAATTTACTATAAAGTAGCTTATGACACCTATCTTCGTAGATGTAGTAATTTTTATCATATTCACATAGGAATATAAATGTGGCAAATTGAAATATAGATTTTTCGAAATAAATTCATTAACTACTGATCTTTCAGTACGTCCCATACAACACTTTTATGAAATGTTGCTTTTTAAAGAGCTATATCTCGAAAACCATTTAGCGTAAATAACTCTGGGGCTCATGTACTAATAGGTCCGATAAACCAATGCTGGTTGTTTTTTTTTTGAACAGTTGTTGATGCATTATGTCAAAATCACTGCAGTACGATGTTGATTTAATGGTTTCAGGTTAAACAAATTGGTTTTATAACAAAATTGGTTTTAAGTTAAACAAAAAATTCATGAGAAATGAATTAATCATACTATTGACCACTACACAGAAATCAATAAAATGTTTGGAGGTAAATTCAATTTTGGCATGTGTCCCGGTTTTTCTTCGATATTTAACCACTGACTTAACCAACGCCTGTTTTCATATACAATTCAGTTTTCGAGAGAAGGCTAGTTTTTTTGTTTTGTTTTTTTGCCTAGTAAGCAGTTTGTTAGTTTGTTTGTTTGTTTTTGTTTAGTGGCGCCAAACTTCACTGGTCATCAATGCCATTCATATTTTATTTAATTCTGCTAATATTCTTTAAATTTTATTTTTATTTTACTTTTAATTTGATTATTTATTATTTTATTTATTTATTTTACTATTATTTTTTTCCCCTTCAGATCAAGTTATATTTTTGTCAGTAAATCTTTTGATTTTAAGAACTAAAACACTAATTCTGTTGTTTTATCATCGTCTCCAAGGATTTTTGAAATATCTGGGTTTAATCCTAAGCTATTGAGGTGTGGTGTGAACTATGGGCATCGTTGGAAAATATGGCTTATTGTTAGATTGTTGTTGCAATACTGGGAGTTTGGAGGCGTTTCTTTTGAAATAAGATAGGAGTGGGTGAGCCTCGTGTGACCTATTCTCAGCCTGGTCATTACAACTTCCTCTCTACGGCATTTGCGACTGGAGGAACCCCAGGGCTTGACATCCTTTTTAATAATTTTTAATTTATTCATTGAGTTTTCTTTCCACAAAGATTGCCATTTATCTTTGACTTCCTTTCCAAGAGGCCTGCTCATCTCTGACGAAGTTAAAATTTCTTTACTCCGTCCCGGAAGCGCGAGTTCTTCTCTTAGAGCGTGATCGGCTAGTTCATTCCCTGCGATTCCTACATGGCTTGGAACCCATATAAATGTAACTGACATACCCATATTGTGTAGAGTTTTTAAGTGAAAATGGATGCAGGAAATTTTCGGATGGTCTGGATACATATAATCTAAACCTTTTATCGAGCTTAATGAATCTGTAATTATTGTAATGTTGGTGTGGTTCAAAGACAAACAGAAGTGAAGTGCTGCTGCTATTGCATTTAGTTCGGCAGTGAATATGTTGCATAGTTTGTGGAGTTTAATTTTGAACTTTAAGTCTAGTAAGTAGTGTAACGCATGCCTCATAACGCTTCAGCTGCTGCCGCTCTTTCATTTCTTGAGGTACCCATAGATGATAGCTTATCCAAAAACTTGGTCACCAACCAAAAACTTTTCAAACCATCGGTAAATGGTTCGTTCGTTACAACCTTACCCAAACGTTGTGGTAACGTATCTCGCAGCTTGGGCTCCCAAGTGTCCAGACCCAAGTTTAAACCCTTAAACCAAATTAACTTAGCTTAATTTACTTTATATCTACTTCTTTAATTTTGTTATTCTACTTAAGATATTATTAATCACGTATATGATTTTCTTTATATTTTTATATTACTTCAATTTTTAAATAATTTCTATTTTTTTTCTTGTGGTTATTTGGTTGATTCTCAAATCCTTATTATTTTCTTTTGTTATTCTTAAATTTAATATTTATTTTTTATGCGCTTTCAATATTTATTATCTTTTTATGTTTCTTTTCTTTTTTTTTTTTTTCTGTAATTCCATATTTTTTAGTTGAAACAGATGTCAATCTCAATAAGATTGCAAACATTTACAAATGGTCAGTTAAATGCATTATTTTATTTTTATTGATTCAAAGTTGACATAGTATAGTAATTATTAAAATTTTTTTTTCATTTGATAGACATATTTTTGAGTTAAAAAAATTGTATTTTTAAAAATGCTTTGTTGTCCTCTAGGTATATCTATTTATTTATTTGCTTAATTTTTAGGTGGCCTATACAACTACAGGGTTAGATGAACCGTATTCTGGATTTCGTGGTTACATTTCTTGGTACAGGTTGTTCTCCTTTAGGAACTTAAACAAATTATTTCAATTTTCTGGCAGTGAGGTTTGACGTTGTTCCTGGAGGCCAAAAGACGTTCTTGATGATTCGTATGGGAGCGATAGAAATCGGATAGGGGAGAATAGCTGGAGAGGCGACTAGGTAATCTATACCAACTTAGAGACATCAAAAATCTAAATTTTTTTGAGAAAAAAATGTTCTATATTGAAATTAATTTTTTTGGTCTCTAGATGAATTTTGAAGGTTTTTGTCGACCTGTGCCAATATATTGTGTACTTATGAGAAGATGATTAGGAGTGAGTTTTTTTTGTGTATTAAAAATTATAATGAACAACCATTTAATGATTATAGTTGTTATCTGGTTTTTGTTCTTAGCCCTGAAGAAGGCCTGAAACTCTTGCCAAAACGTAGGCACTAATAAATAAGTTTTTACTTATTTTTGTTCTTGACTGACCGTACCCCCAATCATTTTCTCATATTTGTAATCCACGGTCAACGACCTTCTCATCGTTATGAACCGTTTTTAGACCCCTATAATGTGTGCAAGGATTGTACTAGAGCGTAGATCCATTGAACTGCGGTCCTCGTTGGTATTCCAAGAGTACTATTCATGTTACGTGTCTTCGCTATTACAGCTTCCAACACAATAGAAAGTGAGCTGTCGGCTGTGAATGGAAAAGAATGTTCGTAACTCCTCGGTCTCTTTCAGCATCACTTCCACATTCCGTTTCTTTGAGAGGTCAATTAGTACCGTGAAAAACTGTTATTTGGAGGAAATATGACAGATCCGTGCAGATATCGCCTGATTGCTCCAGGAACTGTTATAAGCCAAAGAAAATTCTGATAACTGACCACAATCATTAGTCCCGTAACGCTATTATTGACCAGGCAATGTCACGAAAATAACTACAATCGTATTTCACCGTTATCAGTATCCTTTAGATTAGAATACTTGATCATAATAAATAATGATAGTTCTGCTTTATTTTTCCGTATATTTTACGTAACATAGAGACTTGAATAAATCAATTATTGTTACGGCCAATATATCGTTTTAAAATGAAGAATCGATTGTGTAACATGTGTTTTTATTGTTCAAAAAGCATATGTTCTCTTTTGTTTTTTATACTGTAAAAAATAAAATAATACACTTATTGAATCTCTTGGTGTGTTCACAAATCGGCTGTTATGCATCTTCCTTCTACTTATAGTCGGTAATCTTTGCCAGCTTAGCCATTTTCTTCACGGTGGGCGGAACACGTCAGCTCATTCTCCAAGAGGACGAGGCAGGCAGACATGCGCCTTTTCAAAACTACCTTCACCAGGATATAATCAACCCACTGGTACTGGTATTTGGTGGGGAACAAGTCCGGCAAGTGGGCCTGTAGGTCCTTTTTGCCAACCTCTGACGGCTACCTAGGTTGCCGCCACATATTAACCAAGGTGGGAGTGTCAAGATTCATTCAACGGGACCGCCGAAAAATGAATGTTTAACTGCCCAAGGTGGGAATCGAACCCACAAAGTTCCGAACCGAGCGCACTGGGACCTCGCCCGCGCCCCAACCCGCACGGCCGTCACGTCCCTATAATCTACCCACAGCAGGGGCCCATCAATCACCCAAGGTGGAAAACATTTTTTTTTACTCTTGTTCTTTTTTTTCTTACTCTTAATTAAATTATTGTAATAGTTGTAAGTTTGCTTCGTTCTTTTTTTTTTTTTTTTTCTAGTTTGTATATTTTCTATTTCTTCATTATGTTAACTTATTTTAAAATACAATTACAACAAAATTTGGCTGTTCGTTTCTTTTGTTTTTATTTTTATTCACGGTTAGGTTAGTAAAGGTTCCTTTTGAACCCCTACCCCCCGTAACAATTATGATAAAATAGATCCTTTTAGCAGCAGAACTCTCTATTAATTTATTTCAAAGAATCAACGTTTCCGCCAATTTCACCATTATCAAGGATAATCTATTGATGTACAGCTTCAAATAAAATATTTTTAACATCACTTATAAAATTATTATTATTTTTAAATAATAAAATAACTCAGATTTTTAAGTAGATTAAGAAATCTACAGCATCACATACTCTTAATATCTTTACATTTAACATGAAGTGGTGTTAAATGTTAAACATGCCAAATTTTATACGAATAGGATTGTGAGCAGCATAATTTAGAGTTCATGGTAAAGTCGATGCAGAGGAGCTCCTTGCGGATTTTATGGGCTTTATAACCTTGTAATCTTTACGAGATAATAAAATCTCCAACAGCTTTCCTCTATTTCATATGTTTCTTGTTTCCTCTACTGGTTTTTTTCATCTACAATCTACTTTTCTGATATTTATGTTTATTTTCCTTTAGCCTATCTTTATTTTCTTCCATTTTATTATTAAAATTAAATGCAATAGTGGAAAAAAGAACATACAAATGCGTGGATACCTTTGATTTCCAAGCATTCGTACAAGTCTCAGATTTGCGGCAAGTGGCAAACTTATCTAGCATAAGAAGTCAACATCTGACCAACCGTTCGTGAGATAAACGTGACACAGACTAAAGACTAGTTACCGAAATAATATTTACGGAATTCTATTGAATTATGTTTGTGATAAGAAAAGAATTGAGATTAGGCGTGAAAATTTGTTCGTTTTGTAATACCTTGGTGGGAAATCATTAAAAATTATCCAGCTCATTAAAATGTAAGTGATGTCTCAGGACAGACTAGACTACACAACCAAGTTGCTAGGTCAGAATGCCTTATTAATTTTGGGGAAGACTGGGACAGTAACGAATTCATGACTAGCTTTATGACCTGGAGATAACCGGATCGTAGAAACTTTCGTGGCCGTATTTTTATTGGTTTTCTACGAACTAGTTTTTTAGGATGTACGTATTACAATAAAATTAATTTGTAACCTTAGTAACATTGGAGTAATGGATGTATCATAATTATAGCTATTTGATATGCGTGAATGAAAAGCAGGCTTACAAATATTCAGAGTAGGTTGCACTTATAGTACAAGAGCCGGGAAGAAAAAAGGGCAGTTAACTCACCCCAATTTTTGATTACTTTAATGAAAACTATGTATAATTACTAGTCAAAATTAATGAGTCTGCTAAGTAGAGTTAGGGGAATAAAAAATGGCGGCAGTTTCAAAATCTTAAAAAAAACATTAATTTTATATTCGGAGCTCTATATCTTAAAAACTACCTACAACACTAGAAAATCTAAGATAACATTATTTAAAGAAGAGTAAATTTGCTGAAATATTATCCCTAAAAGAGCTATTTACGTCCAATAGTTCTCGAGATATAGCTTTTTAAAAAGCGAAATTTCTTAAAAATCTACTGAAAGATTAGTAGTTAGCTAATTTATTTTGAGAAATCTATATCTCAGGAAATATGAGACGTACAGATGTCTATTAACACTCAAATTAAAGCTAGTTTAATGGACTATAAATAAGTTTGTGATCTTTACCTTCGTAGGAATAGTAGTTTTCATGATATTTGCTAAAATAAATTGATTTATAGTTGTTTGGACAATAAGTTTGATTTATGAAAAACTTCATTTCAGAAATCATTCATTTATGAGACGTACAGATGTTTGTCAGCACTCAAATTAAAGCTGGTTAAATTTACTACATAATAGTTAATTATGTTTATCTTAGTAGGAGTAGTAGTTTTTATGATATTTGACAAAATAAACTCAGAAAATGCTAATTTCTAGTTCCTATAAAATGTTGGATTTTTGAAAAAAATATATCTCTAGATTCATAAGACGGACATATGTCTGCCAACACTCAAAATAAAGGAAATTTAACTTACTATAAAGTAGTTTATGACACTTATCTTCGTAGGGGTAGTAGTTTTTATGATATTCACATATGAATATAAATTTGGCAAATGAAAATTTGTCCGAACAACTATAAATCAATTTATTTTAACAAATTTCATGTAAACTATTACTCCTACGAAGATAAACATCATAAAATACTTTATAGCTCATTAAACTAGCTTTAATTTGAGTGCTAATAGACATCTGTACGTCAAATGGTTTTTGAGATATAGATTTTTCGAAATAAATTCATTAACTACTGATCTTTCAGTACGTTCCATACAACATTTTTATGAAATGTTGCTTTTTAAAGAGCTATATCTCGAAAACTATTGAACGTGAATAACTCTATTAGGGCTCATATTTTAGCAAATTAGCTCTTCTTTAAATGAAGTTCTCTTAGTTTTTCTTGTATTGTTCCTACTTTTTGAAATATAGCTCCGAATGAAAAATTAGTTTTTTTATCGCTTTGAAACAGCCGCCATTTTTTATTCCCCCTACCTGTACTTGGCTGACTCATGAATTTTGGCTAGTAGTTATATAGTTTTCATTAAAGTAATAAAAAATTGGGGTGAGATAACTGCCTTTTTTTCTCCTCTTGGGCTCTTGTACTACTAGTTTATACTAAGATATCCTAAAATTATCCGAAAAGTTAACCTTTAAATCTGATGGTAAATTTTACTGGCCAATGATTGACGGTTAAACATAGACATAATTTTTTAAGCGTGCTGCTAATTTTTTAACTTTAGAAGTTGTTGAGAGGTATAACGTTAATATGTTAGAACCATTTACATACAGATGGTTTCTTCATACCGATTTATAACCTATCTTTGTAACAGCTTTCCGACTATACGACTATTCATTAGCATTCATTTATACTTTCACAAGCTTTTAATATTTTTTTAAAAATGTGGAACGTTTTACGATTTTGCGTGTCTACATGGTTCTAACATATTGAGGTTAGGTAACCATATAAGGAACCTTCCATAGTTCCAGTTGTATCTGTTATCTGGCAATGGTGTATTGCATAATCCGTTTCTTTCCAAATTAAATGAAATGGATTTGGTCAAGGTATGATTTTACAGACAACAAAGCCTTCAAAGAATTAGTAGCTCAGGAAATGATGAAAAAAAAGTATTCTGTTCTCGACGAAAAATTTTTTTATAGTGGTTGGATGACGAATTTTCTCTGCGATTTCAACTGTCAAAATTGGAGCTGTTGAATAAATTTTAAATTATATTGGTGAACAGATCCCTTACTTAGGATTAAATCTGAACAAACGACTGACATGGAATCCTCATACAAGACTGAAGAGACAGGAAACTGCTCGTCGATTCCGACTATTACAACATTTACTAGACAAACGGTCCAAACTTCCAACTCATTACAAAAGACAGATCTACATGATTATAATAAGACCTATCTGGACATACGGAATTGAGCTTTGGGGCTCCACTAAACCATCAAATTCCTTTCGAATCCAATCCTTACAGTCCAAATTCCTTAATGCTCCTTACTTTGTCACAAATCAAATCATCCATCAAGACCTCAATGTCCCATATGTTAACTTCCCAACCACCCAAACCAACTCGTTTCTAACCTGGCTTCTCCTTCACTACCTAATAATCCTCCTAGGGGTCTGAAAAGAAGATGGCCTCGAGATCTTCTCCTTTAGAAATGTTTTTGGAGTTCCATAAATGGGTAGATTCTCCACATGTTTGTATCATGTCATAATATCACTTACAGCAAATTTACTTGATGTGTATATATGTGTACAGTTGTAAATAACAATAAATAAATTATTAAAATTTAAAAAAAAATAAATTGTACTTGCAATGGTAGGAATTGCGGAGTGAGGCTTGAGATAGATTATGCTTCACAAGAAGCAATGTATTGTATCTTGAATACCTCTCTCTCCTTCCTTCTGACTTTTATAAATACTCATTAAAACTAACTATCAAGGTTCCTCTTAACTACATTAAACTTAAAAAATCAAATAAATTGGTTCCGAATCCAAAGAGAATGAAATAGAAGCACGAGAAAATGACGAGAAAAAAGAACATAATTTTTAAGAATTAATTTTATATTTGTTTTTACTCATGGGACCTATAAACGTGTTTTTTTTATTAAAATGAATTCGACAGATTTCTAATTCTGCTGGACCTCAAGCAGAATGGTAACTTATATATAGATTATAATAATTATGAATATATATTATGATTATTATGCAATTTTACGATCTCAATACAATATGAGTCAATTCTTTCCCTGGTTTTATACCATTCTGGTACTTTCCTCATTAGGAAGCTGTCAATGAATGTTTGTTGACGTCTACGGGATGTGGGAAAAACGCAAGATCATTTCTATAAATAAGCCGTGAATATTATACCAAATCATTCACTGATTTTACCATAAGCTAGATTAACAGGAATAGACAATGAGGGATACGGGATACAGGATACGGTTATCTTAGCTTCTAGAAATAACAGTTTCACGCAATCTAAATGTCACTGAAGATATGAGAATTATTTGAGTTTGACCTCTATCCTCACAATTTAGAATAGTTTTAACAGGAAAAATTTCATAAAAGATATTTTATTAGACCATAAAAAATTAATTTATTCATTATTCATCATAATGAAACCAAACATTCATCATTACATATTTTTAATTAACTGTTTGAATTTTTTTTTGTTTAAAAATTAATAATGGAGGATATAACTCTTGTAAATGACACCTTTAACTATTTTTAACACTATATTTTTAACGCTAATATTTTAATTTGTTTAAATATTGAACAAATTGTCAATAATAACAATGAATTTTGCAAAAATTTATATAAATAAAAAAAAAATAGATAAAAATAATAATTCTTAAGAGAGAGAAAATAAAAAGTTAACAACTAGAACAAATGAAATTTATAGATTTAATAGAATAAATAATTGACTTCTAATGGAAAAAAAATTAATTTGATAAGAAGGCAAAGGGGAAAAATTTAGTAATAGACATTAATAGAAATAGATAAACATAGAATTTGTAACTTCGACGTGTGGTTGGATTGCAATAATCGAAAAAAGGAATGAATTTGTGAAATAATTTAATAATTTATTGTACAAAAACTATGATTTCACTATTATTAAACATTTTTATAAGGAAAAGTTTCAATAAAAAATATATTTAAATGAAAACATCAGATAAAATTCATGCCGTTTTTTCAATTTCAGGCGCTTTTTAAATATTGCTCGATTTAACTAAATTAAAGTTTGTTTCCTCTTCCCGTTTTAAGCTAATATTTCGAAAGTGAAATAGGACCGTCGCTCCTCGGGGGTCTTAAAGGGGCGGATCTATCGGGGAAATATTGATTTTTTTTTTAGTGTTAAGATCTCTTCTTGTGAGATTGTGCCATGTCGTACATCTACCAACCTACTCGTTATAATTAATTGTCTGTTTAAAAAGTCAGATAAGTGAGGCTATCATGGAGGGCGGGAGTAGAGAGTTTCATGCCGTTTTTCGATTTCAGGCGCTTTTTAAATATTGCTCGATTTAACTATCTTAAAGTTTCCTCATTCCGTTTTAAGCTAATATTTCAAAAGTGACATAGGGCCGTCGCTCCCCGGGGGGCTTAGCGGGGCGGGTCCAGCGGGGAAGGATTTCATCATATTTACATTCAATTATCTCCAATCAATTTATAAAACATAAAGTGAGTGGAAGTATTAATCGGAAAAAAAATGCACTGCCTCTCATTGTTGGTATTATTTATTATACATACTATTGAAGAATTTGATAATATACTACAGATGAAAACATTTTCCACTGAGAAAGACAGACCAAAATATCAAACAACACAATAATCAATCAAATCAAGTTGTTGTGAATGTAGGATTTTAGCACCAATCCTCAATGCTCCTTACTTTGTCACAAATGAAATCATACATAAAGGCCTTAATGTTCCCTATGTAACCGATCTAGCCCGAACCAAATATCACTCCATCCATTATAAACTCCCTAACTACTCAAATCCCCTAGTTTCTAATCTTGCATCCTCTTCAATTCCTGACAATCCTCCAAGGCGCCTGAAAAGAAGATGGCCACGAGACCAGCTAATGTAAAATGTCATTAGAGTGCTACCAATGGATAGTTGCTCTACACGCCTGTAACACTCCATTTTAACTAAGACCATATTTACTAAATGTATTATGTAATATACAGTTGTAAATTTCAATATAGCTATTAAAAAAAAAATTGATAAATGATTTTTTTTTTTTTTTTTTTTTTTATGATTTAGACCAACTAAGAAAATCAAAAGAAAAAACAGTACCATAGAATAAAAATTACAAAGAAAATATAGAATAGTATATTAGTATAAATTAGAACTAAAAAAAAGTAAATACTAACCCCAATTTAAATTTAATTAATTATTTGCAGGAATTATAATGCAGGGACGATCTCATGAGAAAGGGTGCCAGGAAAAATTTAAAACCCTAAAAAATGATAAATTTGAGAGTTAAAAATCTACTTCAAACTTCAAAAATTATAGTGAAGCATTTAACAGACAGGGTTTTTTTTGTATTGGTAAGTGGTGGGGGATCTATTCCGGCAAGATATTTGTCTTTTTTGCCAACCCTTAGTTTAAATTTGTTGCCACGTACTGACCAAGGTGGGAGTATCAAGATTCATTTCTTGGGGCCGTCAAGAAATTAATATTACTACCCCAGGTGGGAATCGAGCCGAGAGCTCTTGGACCTATGCCCCAACGGCCGTCGCATCACTTACTCAAAGGGTTATTCAAATTTAAAACATATACGGATACCTATGAAGTTATGCGATTGATATTTTATAGATACAATGTGTCAGGATTCGCAACAGGTAAGTGAAAAGTTCAAATACAAAAGATCGAGGAAAATTAAAATATTCCGCAATATGATTAGGACAATTGTTGGGATATTTAAGATCATGTCCCTTCGAACAAATTTTTGTTCGCTTATATATTAATGAAAAACTTTATAGACATACAAGAAAAAAAATTGTATCGTGTTGATAAGATAGTCTTAAAGTAGCAAATCAAGTTTTCAATTAAAATAAATTATATTTAAGGATACAGATAGCAAATATAGGCTAATTGACTTTATTATAGTAGACTTGGGTATAACTGCCTACTCTTTAAGAAATTAATGTGTGGTTGTGAAGTTGAAAATTAACATTAGCCTTGATAATGGCTTGGTTGGCCAAAACGTTGGAGATATAAATTAAATTAATAGCCCAGTGTTGGGGCTGAATGGATCTAATTTATTAAACATTTTCGACGTTAACAATAAAAGATCGTTCGTTGAACGTTGCATGCACTTGAATCATTCGTGGATGTATTTCCCGAAGAATTACTACATCATAATAGGAGAATTCTCACCAACTTACTTCCGACGATACCACGACCACGATATCAACAGTATCTTGCAACCCCTGGCCATCCAACATTGAATCAGAACCTCTTGTACCAATCGACCATTGTTGAGAAAGACCGCTTACCGATCTAGGTCGAGAAGATTTACAGAGGCCTATTCAAATCTGAACTTTCTGGCATCTTCTGCAAATACTCCAGTAGATTCTTAGTTCTTTAGGCTATTGTTCCAGAGCAAAAGAATTTTCTGCAGGGAATGGTTAAGATATTTTGCTATGTATACATGTTAAACGGGATGCCAGGATAATTGCTGAAGACAATTGTCCAAATATATATGTATAAATATATATATTTATTAGTTAAAATCATATGTGTCCTACAAAACTATTACTATTATTGAATTCTTTTCCAAAGGCTTTTGTGTCTACCAGTTTACCAGTTATATATCCTTATATTTATAAAATATTGTTACTACTGAAAATATATAATATATTACGGAGTGGTATTGGGTAATATAATATAGTACAAGAGCCCAAGAGGAGAATTTTTGATTACTTTAATGAAAACTATGTATAATTAATAGTCAAAATTGATGAGTCTGCCAAGAATAGGTAGGGAGAATAAAAAATGGCGGCAGTTTCAAAGCGATAAAAAAAACTAATTTTTCATTCGGAGCTCTATATCTTAAAAAGTAGGAACAACAGAAAAAAACCTAAGAGAACATCATTTAAAGAAGAGTAAATTTGCTAAAATACGAGCCCTAATAGAGTTATTTACGTTAAATATTTTTCGAGACATAGCTTTTTAAAAAGCAACATTTCATAAAACTGTTGTATGGGACTTAGTGAAAGATCAATAGTTAGTGAATTTATTTTGAAAATTTATATCTAAAAAACCATTGGACGTACAGATGTTTATTAGCACTCAAATTAAAGCTAGTTTCATGAGCTATAAAGTAGCTTATGGTGTTTATCTTCGTAGAAGTATTAGTTTACATGAAATTTGCTAAATTAAATTGATTTATAGCTGTTCGGACAACTTTCTACCCCCTTTAACAAACTACTACCCCTACGAAGAAAAGTGTCATAAACTACTTTATAGTAAATTAAATTTCCTTTATTTTGAGTGTTGGCAGACATATGTGCGTCTTATGGATCTAGAGATATATTTTATCAAAAATCCAACATTTTATACGATCAACTAGAAATTAATATTTTGTGAGTTTATTTTGTCTAATACCATAAAAACTACTACTCGTACAAAGATAAACATTATTAACTATTTTATAGTAAATTTAATTAGCTTTAATTTGAGCGCTGGAAGACATAGGTACGTCCAATGGTTTTTGAAATGAAGTCTTTCATAAATCAAACTTATTGTCCGAGCAACTATAAATCAATTTATTTTAGGAAATATCATGAAAACTACTAATACTACGAAGGTAAAGGTCATAAACTTCTATATAGTCCATTAAACTAGCTTTAATTTGAGTGCTAATAGATAACTGTACGTCACATAGTTCCTGAGAAATATATGTTTCAAAATAAATTAAATAACTACTAATCTTTCAGTAGATTTTCAAGAAATTTTGCTTTTTAAAAAACTATATCTCGAGAACTATTGAATGCAAATAGCTCTTTTAGGACTAATCTTTCAGCATATTTACTCTTCTTTAAATAATGATCTCTTAGATTTTCTAGTGTTGTTGGTAGTTTTTAAGATATTGAGCTCAGAATGAAAAAATAATCTTTTTTTAAGGTTTTGAAACAGCCACCATTTTTTATTCCCCCTACCTATACTTGGCAGACTCATGAATTTTGACTAGCAATTATACCTAGTTTTCATTTAAATAATCAAAAATTGGGGTGAGATAACTGCCTTTTTTTCTTCCCGGCTCTTAACCGTGGCGTTTCAGGTCTGATTAGCCCTTCTTAGGACTTCTCGTGGAAGCTCAATAATTTATTAGAGATAATTTTCTTTTTAACCATAGTTGCTTCTGCTACTAATTTCACATTTTATGCTTCTCGTATTCTTTATGGACTATTATCAATGTTGTATTTATCTAACAATTAACGTATTTTTTCTTAACAGTACATGTTCACGACAGGTACAATGATTAATTTGTAAAGTTTTAATATTTAATTTGAATACATTTATTTTTATTTTTATTGTTTTATTTAGAAATGTATTTTATTTTTAGAAGAAATAGATGTATTATTTTGTATTATAATAATTAAATGTAAAGGTGTTTCTCCATGTTTGTCAAAATATGACGAATTCGGGCATGCGTGTGGATGGGCTAATATGATTGGCTGGTACAAGTTTGCCCGAATATGCGGCCGATCCGTTGGTTGTCGGTTTTTGGGCACAAATCAAAGGACGCTTACGCCACACGTTTGTTTTCAGTTCGCTTTAGAACTGCCAACATATGGATACTCGTATTTTAATTAATTAAAAAATTTCCCCAACCTTTGGATTCGATAACTCTTGTTTATGGTTGTATATTTTAAAAAATCTATTGATTCGGTGTAAATACATTATTTCAAACCTTGTTAATCAACTTTAGTTTATTTTTTATTTAACATAGCACTAATATATTTTTATGACGACATTATATGTAGGTTATTAAATTAAAAACGTTTCTGATAACAACTTTAGAAGGAAGGTTGAATTTATAGGTTATCTAGAAAGTACATTACTGATATTTACGTTTCATTTTCATATTTACTTACTTTATTTTGTTCACTTTTATAGTGAAAATAGATGAAATCAAATATTATAGCCGGAAAAATTCTGAAGAAATAAAAAGCATGTGAATAACGAAGTTTGTTGCTTCCTTTGTTTAACAAGTATTTTTACATGTCTTGTATTTGAGACAAATGGCAAAGGTGTAGGTCCTGCAAAAGACTAAGGTTATTTGGTTGGTGTCGCCTAGCAACAGGTCAACAATCTACAGTCTTTTAATCAGCTGTCTAGTCGTCATTAGTTGTTCGCGTAATTCATTTTACCAGATCCTGTTTGCGCGCGTTATGTATTATTTGGAAATTTTATTGTTGTTTGTCATTAACGGTAATACAACCACTGCGTTTGATGAGTGTCTTGGCAGTATTTAATTTAATTAAAGTATGACATTGGATACATTAAATGAATGAGTATAGACGTGGGCCCACCAACTTTTGAAAGTTGTCCATAAAAGCAGCTTCTAGAACTTCTTAACAGTAGTCATAAACAACTGTTACATCAAAAAATATTTTCCCCTGAGCTATCGGAATCACTGATACTCAGTATATTATTTATATGTAGTTATTAATTTTGTTAATTTGTTTATTGCTTTTCATTATTCAGTTTGCTCATTTGATTTTATCTTGAAAACCACATTTTTTTATTTCTAGATGTTTTATTATTGATTATATATTTATGTTTCTATTGTTAACTTCGCCCAAATAAATGTTCATATTCCAGCCCGTTTGGTTTTGTTGTTCTTAGGAGCTTCCTTTGAAAAAAAAACTACGTCGATTTGAAGTGGCTTTAACAGTACAGAATACTCAAACATCGTTTTATTATTTTCATTTTACGTTCAGGGAAATGAAAGTCAATTTATGTTTGATTCAGAAATAAATAAATATGGATTAATAAACTTCGGGGTGAGCGAGGAAACATTCGGAAACCAGAAGTAGTTAGAGCAGAGATCTAAAGACCGGACACTACGGAAATGTCCTTCAGCGTTACCGAGGACGGACCTAAATGTGAAGGGGGTTTCGATATTACATGCGGGCTAATTATCTTCATGTAATAACTATACACGTGTAAACTATATAATTTGTGATATAGTGGCGCTATTTACCAGCTTCATTATCGACTAAATTGTAAAACTCTCAATAATCATTAATTATTTCACAATTTTGACAATACGGATACGTAAATTTGGTTCAAGCAAAAATAAAAAAAAATTATTGCAAAATTGCCACTTTATTTCTTCTTTTTTTAAATTTAGTTATTCCATTAATCGTATCCCAAAATCTCCAATCCCATATCACAGCCCTCGAAGAATGGTGTCGTAATTGGAGGATTAAGATAAATTC
>NW_027108991.1:241003-241603 GCF_000696795.3 Halyomorpha halys
TGTAACACTCCAATTTAACTTAGATCAGATTTACTAAATGTATTATAATGTACAGTTGTAAATAGCAATAAATAAATATTTAAAAAAAAATTAATTATTGAAATTTACAAATGTATTTACATAAAGATACATCTAGTAAATGTGATCTTAGATTTGAGTGGTATGATACTAACATACCAATAGGAGAAACTACCTATTGGTAGCATCTTAATCAAATTTCTACATTAGAAGGTCTTGAGGCCATCTTCTTTTCAGACCTTGGAGGATTGTTAGGAATCCAGAGGAAGCAAGGTTAGAAACTAGTTTGGGTGTTTAGGGAGGTTATAATGGAATGATTGGTTCCTGCTACATGAAACATTAAGGTCTTTATGTATGATTTTATTTGTGACAAAGTAATGAGCATACTTTACTTCTAACTTTCTCAATTATTATGTTTATCTAGTAGCTGTAATATAATTAGAAATTGTATAGTCTAGGTTCTATGACAAATTATAAATAAAACATATACTTAAAATATTTATATAATAATAATAAGTGAGCTTTTGAGAAAATCTTTCTTTCTTTTTTATATCTCGAGAACTATTGAATGCAAATAGCTCT
>NW_027108991.1:241759-261521 GCF_000696795.3 Halyomorpha halys
TAGCTGTAAAAAATTTACGCATTTAGACAGTAGTAGAATGATCTTTAGGTATTTTTCATTAAATTTAAATTCATGTTGTAAGCTATTATATAAATAAATCATTATGCACATTTAATGTCAAAAATTTCTTTTCTTAGCTATATAATGGATGTTTGGTAAAACAATAATAATATATTTTTAATTATTCTTTCATTGCAGAAGAAATTAAAAGAACTTATTTTCCTGAACAACATAACAGTTTAATGAAAACTTTTGAAATATGTTGCAATTATTTCTGAGTCATTAGGAATGGATGGAGTTTTGAGAAAACATCTATGTAGGCCGTCCAACCCAATCTACTGTATGATACAATAATAAGTAAAATATTTAAATTAAATTAATCTTCAGTGAAGTTTGAAATTGATTGTAATACACTGATCCAAAAAAAGAAGAATTTTTCACTTTTTGCTCAATTCATGACTAAACTTCTTGCAATGAATTCTTAGGGCAAAACAATTTTCAAGGTCAGAATAATTATGAAAATTTTTTAATGTATAAAAAATTGTCATATGGACATTACTTTAGGCATTAATGGTACAAGCCATTATTAGTTCAGTTAAATATTCACAAATCATATATAACAATTTTTTTTATATTTAGAAAAAAAAAACATCATCTTAAAATATTTGATTTGTTACTAATTAACTAAATTCAACAGTACTGACTGGGTTCATTTTTAATGAAACAAGTATATCAAAATCATGAAAGAAATTAGGGAAAAAAGATTGTAAATTGACAATGTTTTTTTTAAAAAAATTGATTTTTGTAAGTATTTTGTGCAGAATTTATTTGTTTGTTTCAAAAATTGTGAAGTATATCAGCTAACGAACAAAACAAAATTTTAATTAATCAGACATTAAATTAATGAAAAATTTTAATGTCAGAAAATTTTGTATTATTACAAATTTTTATTTTAGCTACAGAGCTTTAATGTCATTTTCCCTTTAACTTCCACTTAAGAAAAGTGAAAGGAGGTCACTGTGCTTATTTCATGGGTCTTATTTATGAATGAGGAAACGGATATACATTTGATGAATGAAAATTTATTTATTCTGACTTTTAAACACAATTTGAATAGGAATAAAATTATAATAAACAGGTTAATATCAATGCCGTAAACTTATTTACTAATTATAATGTTATGAATGAAATCATAATTCCATTTTCTCAAATGTAAATGATGGTATTCATTACAAATAAACTTACTCTCAATCTAAAACTTTCTACCCGTTATTTGTCATTTTGTATTTAATAATAGTAATATATATATATATATAAATTAAGATAGAAACAAAAAAATAAAATAATTGTCTCCAAAGTATTATTTAATTTTACTGTTTCTTTGCTTATGTTTATTTATTCAACTATTTATGAATAAAAAAATTTAAATTTCAATCTTATGGAGAAGGTCCATACTGTAGTATTAGAGTATAATAGAGTACCTGATGGTGACAGTATGTACATGAGTCAACATATATCATTAAAACAGTATTAATACAACCAAATAAGAAGTTTCAGCAGTCACATTATGAATTTTTTTTTTAAACAATTTTTTTTAGTTGCTACTAATATGTTTAATAATAATAATTCTGATTAATAGATTAAAAAAACAAATTTTTGTTGAAATTAAACTTTTTTTCATTGCCCCTTAAATAAAAAAGATATTGGGTGTGGTGGTTACTGTATTATTGCACTTCATGCACTTCCAGAGTATTAAATTTTTTTTAAATTACAATATTAGAAGATTGGTAAATTACAAAAGGTTGGGAAGGGCCCTAGAGCTGCATGGATACAGAAGACCAGGAGGGCTAGACCAAGTACAAGACGGATATGGAAGGATAAGGTGCAGCCACATCATTAATTTAAATTTTTCCCGTAAATACAAAAATCCATAATGTTTGTAGAATAAGAAAAGTATTATTAATTGGGAGCAGTGGAATATGTATTACCTCTACTTTACAGCTCCCTGCTCCTTCTGCTGCAAAAATAAAAAAAATAAAACCTATACCAGAAAGAACTAAGTAGATAAAAAAGAAATGAAGTTCTAATTGTTTTGAGCAGCCAAGTAAGTCATTAGAGTCCTTAGTTCAGGCTAAGACTGTTCACTTATTGCCGCTACCTCTGCAGTCTCATTGGTGGCATCAAAATTATGAAAAGAGTTTTAATCAACCAGTTTTTATATTACTGCTAATTATTAGAAAGCCCATCACGGTCAGTACATTGAGTGTGGTTTAGAGTGTGTCTAGTTTTGTCATCTGTTGTAAAGTGTGTCTCAAAATCTGTCTCAGCACCTCATTCTGATACTATTGGATTGTATTTGTTATTGTAGGCAATAAATTAGTGAGCATTTGCTCAATATACAGGAGGTTTGGTCTCAGAATGAATTTATATATATTATTATTTTCAGGTACAGGAGGGATAGTTAAAGTGATGTTAACAGCTGTTTAAGATTAACACATATAACCGATTAACCTGTTGAGGTACTATGTATAATTAGTTCTGGCGATCTTCCTAACTCCATTCACCAAGTACAATACCATCTATATGCAGACAATTTCCAAATCTATCTATCCTTCCATCCCTCCGAGATGCTTGAGGCCATCCAAAAGATACAAGAAGATATTGACAGCATTAACGCATGGGTGTCTAACTATGATTTGAAGCTGAATGCAAAGAAAACGAAGGCTATTCTCATTGATTCCAAGTCCATTCATTCCCTCCCTTACTGTCCTCTACTCTTCCTTAACAACCAACTGATTCACTTCTATCCTACATTAAAAAACCTTGGTATCACCTTTGACCAACACCTCTCCTGGAATAACCACATTTCACAAATCACACGGAAATCCATAACTGTACTCAAACAATTCCTAAGATTCCATAATTCCATTCCTCAGAACACCTGTCAGCTCCTAGTATTCTCTCTCGTCTTTCCCCACTTTGGCTATGGATCCTTGGTGTATGGAGGGCTCTCTGCAGGTCTGGAGTTGAGACTGAATAGACTCATGAATTGCTTTGTAAGATTTATCTTTTCCTCTGGTTCCCAAGGCACTCTCAAGTCTCCCGCTGGTGTACCGAGTTGAAGTCCCACCTCCCAAAGGCAATACCTCCTTGGTGTTTTCCTATTCCAAGTTCTTAAAATCAAAAAACCTACCTATGTCCTAGATTTCCTCACTCTTCGTTCATCCATCCACTCATTAAACACCAGATCCCAACCGATTGCTTTATATATGCCCTCCTATAGAACCGCCTTCTTTAGCAAATCCTTTGTCATACCTGAAACCTCCTTCTGGAATTCTCTTCCCATCTCCATTCACCAGTCCTCATCCATTCTTTCCTTTAAACAACACCTATTCCTCCACTTATTGTATAAACAAACCACCACATCATTGTAATAAAATAAATAGGCATATATTGATTAACATTATAAACAGTAGTAAAGCCCTTATACCAATGTAATTTCATTCTACTATCTGAAAATTTGTAAATGCTTGCCAGATAAAATCTTAATATATGAACCATGTATTTATTCTTAGGGGACATATGTCCCAGAATAAAATTATTTTTCATTTTATTTCATTGAAAGAAATGAAATGAAAAATAATTCATTTCATTTCAATTTAAGATGTGAAATACTCTACATCCAAAGGTTTCAACAATGCATGTTAAATAGGTTAGATAAGCTGTATGGGAAGTGAATTGACAGGAATATTGGCGAGTTTTGTCAATTTCACAATAAATCCCCGCAGAATGTAAATTTCACTTTGTAAGGTATTCGCTTATATTTCTCCCATAATGAATCTCCTCTTATAAATCTCCTGTTGGAGATAGCAAGTCCTAAAAGTATTTGCTTTATCTATTTCGGGGAATGGATACTCTCTCTGTAAGTTATTTGCTTACAGTCAAGAGGATGGCCAGTTCAATAGGTATTTGCTGTAGATCCCGGCAAAAGGACAGAGAGTATAGGAGGGAGAAAAGATCATGAGGTGGTAGAGTGGAATAATAACACAGTTTAATGTTAATTATTATTCACTACTTCCTGAGGAGGTAAATCCGTGAGGTAGATTGATGTTGCTTGCTTAGATTGCATTAGGGATAATTCAGGGCCATCAAGCCCAAAAAGCCATCAAGAGACACTCTGTATGAGATGTTAGCTTTAAGTGGATCAGAAGATTCTATAGTAATGTTTATTGATTCAAACGATAAATTTTAGAATATTACAATAAAATCTTATACACAAGTTAAGTTAAAGTATTTGCACAATTATTATAAATCAATATGATATAGACTGAAGTCTGTAGTGGTTCATGTCTCAGCAGCTATGACTTGCACCAGGCTGATTCATCCGTAACGGTTCTAGCTGCAGGTGGAGCGGTGACCAGCAGATAGTAACAGTGTTGTTACAAGCCTTTCAATCACTTCAGGGCAGTCTATCTATTAAATTCATTGCATTCAATTTGTTCTTGGTCCTATGTGGTTAAAACTAAAAAGATAATTTTGACATAATATATGTAAGCTTTCTGATATCTTTATAATCAGGAATCTATCAATGATAAACAAAACAAAACAAACCTTTTAAAGAGTAGACTTACATTAGGTAATAATTCAGACAAATAGTGCAGACCAAAAGAAAAAAACTGAGAATAATAAAAAAAAAAAGAAGAAGAATGTAACAAAAGATGTAGAAGGAAGAAAGTAAAATAAAAATAATTCTCTAATTTGGTTGCTTTGTTTAAATTGTTTTTTTTTCAAACAGAATTACTATACATAATTCTGTTAAAAACCCCATGGAGACTTTTGTAGGCATGTGTTAAGGCATTATCTTGGGAACCTCGAAACTGCAGCGACTTCGATTCGATTCCGGCCTGGATGGCTTGACTCATATTTCTTGGTGGCTCCATGGTATGAAAATTTGACCTTCCCAACCTGATTAGAATGTGTGGGTGGTAATGTTTAGGATAACTCTCCTCCAAAAGAAAAAGATAATATTGTTAAAACCCCTGGTTTTAAAATTGTTTGGATTCTTCCATTAGAGTCAACCATTAGCATTGTAACATGATTTCTTGGTCACACAAAATTTATTTAATATTGTTTTTATTTCAGTGAATAAGTTGATAACCAAAAATTCCAACTTTCCAAGAAAGGAGTTTAAAAATGGAATTAGTATAGTATCGATTATTAGAGGAATCTAAAGATTTAAATTTCTGATAGCAGTTTTGTTTCTTGTAATTTTTGTCCAAAGTCATATTAATTTATTATTATTTTTAAAGATTGTAAAATTTTATCACAAGTTCTCAGCTCCATCAAAGAATCATGTACGTTGAAGACTACATGATGAGAAAGTGGCTTTATTTTTTACTGCGATATGGGGAGATATATTTTCCTGTATTAGAAAACAAAATTGATTTTTTCAGAGCAAATATTTTAAATCTATGCACTAACATTTTGTACATCATTTTTTTCATAGAGATAAACATTTATGTATACCTGACGGTGTCACTTCAGACAATCATTACATTACATTCAGAGAAAGTGTTTAAAATTTTTCCTAAATTTCTGGCTTGAAATTAATATGTGACTAATTTAATTTTGGTAATAATATTAATTACCTTTCTCTTAATGATATAAAAATATGTAATTTACCTCCTTGTATCTTTAAATATTGCTATTTTGGTGTAATAGTGGCTCAACTAAAAAAAAAATTTTTTTCTCTTAATTTTTTCCTTAATTTGTTCCAAAATTAGTTTAGTTTCAGCATACAGAGTGGCACATGTTCATTTTATATAATTTTACACAATTAATTAATTAAACTGTACTCAATCTTTTTTAAACAACAACATAAGTTTAGTTGTTTCACTATTTTCAAGAGGTTTTTTTGAATAGTTTTCTTTCATAGTGTTATTCATAAACAGTGACAAATTTGGGCCTGAACTGTATGATTTTTGTGTTTAAATCAACAGGCATAACATGTTATATATGCCAGGAAGAAGAATTGGAACATGGAATAAACAAGACTGGCAGTTCTGTGCTCAGATGCTTAGAAAATGAAGTAAAGATAATAAATGATGGAATTTATTTAATTTTTTAGTTATAATCATGCTGGGCAGCAAAAATATCGATTTATGATAAACCTTTATCAGTAAGCAGTATAAATACTGTTATGTCCTCTTTTTTGATAAAAAGTTATTTTTCAGATATAAGTAGTTATAGTATGTTTTATTTTATGTATCAATGTTTCAATATTGTTCATTTGTTTTATTAAATTTAAAAACCAATTTAGTTCAGTCAAATTTGGAGTGAAAAACATTGTTAAAAGTAGTCAGGATATGCCATTCTGTAGTCTGTAGAATCGCTGCTATGTTTAGCAGATTCAAATATTTTCTACTTTAAATATTTTCCTATCATGATTGTATTTACAGTAAATTAAAGAAAAAAATAGAAGACGAAAATAATTATTAATAAAAAATCTACATAAAGAAAATCATAAGCAAAAACTCAAAACCATTGTGTTACAATCAATGTTTACATCAAACATGGCATGAGAATGAACAAATGGAATGAGGATAGTTGTTCGGGATGGCAGAAGAGATCCTGGAAGCAGGAGGTGCTGATTATCCTTTGTTTACGGTCAGTAGCAGATAAATAGAAAGAAGACATCAAGAGTCAGCAGTCATTAGAGGAAGAAAGACACTTTATGTTTGGATTGCCGTGGATTGGACATGTTCTGGAAGCTAGAATAGGACCGATCCTTTGTTAACTAAGAGGCAGATTTTGAAAAAGAAGACATCGAGAACCATCAGTCATCAAAGAAGATTATATAATTGGTTAGTTTTCTGTATTAGGTATTAATTCTAGGTATTAATTATATTTGTAAAAGTAGCTATTAATTTAGTTATGTGTCATTGTGTTATGATTGTCTGGAAAACCTGCCTTGAGATAAGAGTCAATAATGTTATATAATTTAACATAAAATTATCTTATCTATTTAATATTTAATTTATTCATTTAAACCTTGTAATCATCAAAGCTATATTTTAGATCTAAGAATAATAAAAACAGTTAAAATTCCTGACATTTATTTAAATAAATCTGGAATATTACAGTATTTAACAACATCAATTTGTAATATTATAAAACCTTATATCAAGAAAAAATAAATTAAAGAAGTAAAGTCTAACGTTTAATAGGTTCATAATTGTTTTACCACAGCTATGTGACAAGTATGAACCTATTCAAAATATATTTCTGTGGTCCAACAAAATAACAGTCATATCCCAAAATTTTACTATTCATTCTGTAATAGCCTGAAAATTTTCATGTTTTTTTTTTTACTCTAATTTTTTAATATATTTTTCCTTTTTTTCATTGCACATTTTTATTTTATTTTTTATTGTAATTAATACATTATTTTTCGACTTTTCTTTAAATATTGTATAATCTACAATGAAAATATACCATGATTTGAAGATATTTTTTCTTAAAAACAGGCACATATTGAAAAAGTACTGGTACAATAAATTTATTTACTAAATTAAGTTCTAAGAGACACAAATATCACATATATAAAAAATTAGTAGAATAGAATAAAGTTTGACGCCAATATTTGAGAAAATGTTTATAAGCTTCTCCTGTAAAATTGGCATGCAGCGACGTGTATAATTTATATATAATATAAATATATATATTCTTAATAAATAAATAATATAAAGAATATATTCTTATTTGTTGTTAATAAATAATTTATCAAAATTATAAGTAAATAGATCATTTATGAAATAAAATATTTCAAAATATTAATACAAACATAATTGAGGTACTTACTCACAATTTGTGCTCTAAAGGTGGGAAATTCTAAACTCACACTAAATGATGTTGATTGGTATAGACCTGATCTCTACTGAAAAGGATTCGTTGGGGTTTGCTCATTGCTTTTAAGCGAGTGGAAGGTGAAAACTATAGTAGCAAATGAATGGCTTAGCAAATTAATTTTAAAATCAGTTATAATAAAAAGTATCCATATAGTCTCAACATGTTTATTTTTTTATAACTCGTACGTTTTGGCCATTTCGACCATTCTCAAGGACATCTTATTCACAATATCTCAGCTAACAATGCCATTAAAAAGTTGCATGCTATTCTGCCTTTGTCATAATATATCTTAGTCTATCAACCTATTTTTGACCATTGTTTAACTTATTATAATTTTATTCAATATACACTATCAATCACAACCTTATCAATCACTTTATCAAAAATATTCATAAAGATTGAGATTAAATTGCATAAAATAATTTAAAAAAAAAAATCGGTTGATAGACTAAGAAGTATTACGACAAAGGCAACTTTTTAATGACATTGTTAGCTGCGATATTATAAATAAGATATCCTTCAGAATGGCTGGAATAGCTGAAACACAGGAGGAGTTATAAGAAAATAAACGTGTTGAGACAATATAGATATTTTTTATTATAATTAATAAACAAAACAGTCTCAAACAATAAATTAAATTATGCATTGATTATAAAATTTTCAGGATAGATATTATATTACAAGACAGGCTAATAAACATTGAATTTACTAATAAATAAACAACCAAAATAGGAAGAAAGTTCAAAGAGATAAATCTTGGATAAAAATATTGTAGTCCTTTTTTTTTGATACCCTTCCTGAAAAATAAGAACATAATTAGTACATACATACATAGTACTTGAAATGTAATATGTATACTAAATACGTATGTATAATAAATAATAAAATAGAAAAATACGTTATGTTAGGTATACGACATATAAATATGAACATAGTATACATAACATAATATATTTTTGTTTAAAAACCATGAATTTAGATGTTATAATTTAAAAATTTTAGGCTTTGAATTATTAAGAGGAGTTTAAAGAGAAACCACTGAATAATCGAAAATATACAAATATCTGAAACTTAAAATAGATTATTAAGCTATAAAGTTGATTGTAAATAACCATAATGGAGATATCATTAACAAAATAAATGCAAGGAAAAAGTATTTTAGATTTCAACCAGAGACTATAGGTGGAAATAAAATGTTAGTTCTATAATATACCAACAGATAGAGTTAGTATGTATATGATTAAAGCAATAATGAGTTGACACTTGAAGAAAATTTTAAGAATCTTTAAATACAACTCTTGTATTTTTTTTATTCATTTTACTCCTTTTCTTTTCCTTGAAATACCATTTTTTTTCCAATTTATAAAAAGGATAATAATTTTTAAGAAGGTATAGAAGTAGACATAACATTCGGATAAAATAAAGAACATAATAAAAGTTTTTTGTTTACTATTGGGACTAATTTTTTTTTATAAAATTGTATTAGTTGACAAGCATTCTAAAAATGGGTCTTACATAGAATATCATTGACAAAATATATACACCAACCCAGTAGCAAATTAGAAGGTAGGCCATAACAGTTAAAGTCCATGACTTGCAAAACCTAACTAGAAATCAGATTTAAAACTATTATTACTCATGACGTTGTTGATAAGTGAGTGATATTAGTTTTAAGATTGTTTGCAATTAAAAGTATCTATATTTAAACGAAACAGTAACATAAATAGGTTAATTTGACTCGTTATATTATTTCTGGGTAGAAAATATTGTCAAAATTTTTAATAGTTGGATGTGAAGCTGTGCTTATAGTTACGGTTGTCCTGGATGATGACCAGGTTGGCCAAAATGTTGAAAATTTGAAGTGATAAATAAAGATTTTGGGACTTAATTAGATGTAATTTATTCGAATTGAATTATTATTATTAATTGATATTTTATGTATGAAAGCGGATGAATTATATCCTTATTTTTAAAAAGTTTATATACTTTCTGCAATAACTTGAAATGTGTATAATCACACTAGGTTTTAAATATTCAAGTTTGATATTAAACATTATGTTTACAGAGATCATTAAATTGTTTGTAAGATAATGAGGGTCAACAAGAAAGCTTTGTTTTCATAGCAATGTTATGTAATAATAAGGTAAATGTTATTTCGAGAAAATAATATAACTTTATACAAGGAAAAAAGTTAACCATATCATTTTTTAAAATTAATTATATTATTGCTAGTTTAGTTTAAACAGAAAGTTATCTTATATGGATGATATATTGAATTTCTAAAATATTAATTAATAATAAAAATAATTTTGAACTAATTAAATGATATATCTTAATCAATATCTATTTTATTGTAGAATATTAGTAATACTTTGAAAATTAATAGTTTCTTGCTCTCCTTAAATTAAATAACTTAAATTGTTAAAAAAAACAAATACAAATATATAATATTAATGAGTCCAAAAAAAAATTCTATTTGATTACAAATCATAAACAATCTAAATTAATATAAAAAAGTGAAAATCCAACAAAAGATATAAATTAATTTTTAGAATATTCCATTGTAGAATTTTTATGGCATCACATTTCACATCAACATTATAAAAGATATATCAAATAGAGACAGTACTTCATTCTAAGACATTCATACACTTTCTAAAATACACTAAAACATACAGACAGAATTAAAGTTGATCTGGGTCATGGTAAAAAAGGATCTTAAAATATTGAATAACTATTCACTTATTCAGAGTCTGCTGCTGCTGCAGTAGAGCGTCGACTATCCAGACCAGTCAATGTCTAGTCCAGTTCCTAGTCCTGATACTGCAACAGTCCGGATGATCCGAAAAATTACACCCAGAATAAAATTGGAACTGGAAACAAACAATAACATAAGATGTAATTAATATTTTCAATTTAAATGTTTAACTATTGTAATGTTAAAATTTGAATGTAATTATACTAAAAAAAATTAAAATACAAGGAAGAATTTAAGCCATTGGATTTCTGTGCCTTTTTCTTATTCAAAGGCGTAAAATTGTTGGTCACCAATGCCTATATTGATGCGTTCAACACCTTTTGGTCATCAACGGCTAGTTGTTTACCAGTGTTTTAAAAACTCAAGTCTTTGTGTTTGGTGTCTGCTTATTGCATCCAATGATATAAGTTAATGAAAAAAATTTATATGATTTCAGAACTGACTTGGTGGCTTACATTGTTCTATAATAAATAGTTTTTATCTTAAACCATAATGACATACAGGCTATATTTGATTTCTTTGACTGAAAAAAAAATACATTTCATTATGTATCAAACTATTATTTTATGTCCTATAAATCTGTATGTGTACAAAAATGCAACATTATACTTAATATTTTAAGGCTATAATTTTCTTAATAAAATTTCTATAAATTACAATATCAATTTTTAGTTTCTTAGCGATTTCATCTGTGTTAAGTTCAATCTAATTGAAGTAATAACACACCAGAATAAAAGCAAAACCATAAAAAAGTAATATAATATAGTAGATAAATGCACCAATATTCAATGATTACTTTAGAAAAGGGGTTTTACTTTGAAAAAATGATAAGCAATATACTTCGAACATGGAAGTGTTATAAGATTATTATTGGGTTGTATAAGATGTTCTGTTTAATTTATAAATAGGCACAATAACATAATTGTTTGTCTCTGTGTTTGATTATATTTATTTTAAATAGTTTCCTTCAGTTCTGAGCATTAAATCTTTTGTAGAGAAAAAACGCATTGCTTCAATGAGTAATTCATTACTCAATATAGAAGTGACAATGGAACATTTAAGGCATTTTATGCTGTGTGACTTTGTCAAAACTTAATGAACGATCATTGAATTAATGAACTGTAAACAATCAGATATATTATGTGATCGAGGGAAGAATTTAAAAACAATGAAGAGGTGGAGACAGCAAACAATTATTTCTTCATTTAAAAAATTCAAGTTATTTTGCATCTCGGATTGATAAAATATCTGAACATTGGTTGAAGTTAGTGAAACATGATATAGAATACATTATAAACTGTAGGTATTTTGTATATAACGTAAGCAAATATACAGTTTATAAAGTTCTATCCAAATTCGGACAGAATTTCTTTTTACTTGATTCTTATTTTTAACCTGCTATTTCAGTAAAAAAAAAGTTTTACTGTTTATTTATTTAAAGTTACAACCATATTACATAAAAGTACATCAGGAAATATAATATTAGTTCTATTACAATGAGATGTAGAAAAGCTATCTTTGGTAGCAATCTAATAACATTTCTGCATTAGAAAGTCTCTCAAGGCCTTCTTTTCTTCAGTCACCTTGGAGGATTGTCAGGAATAAAGGAGTGATCAAAGTTAGAAACTAGTGGGTTTGGGCAATTAAGAGTTTAGAATGGAAGGATAGATTTTTTGTTTGGGCTAGATCAGCTACATATGGAAGATGAAGATTTTTATGGATGATTTTATTTGTGATAAAATAAGGATTATAGAGGATTTTATAAAAGATTTTGAATTGTAAAGATTGGTTATAGAAGGGATTCAATGGTTTAGTAGAGCCCCAAAGCTCAATTTCATATGTCCAGAGAGGCGTACATGATCAGTCTTATGTAATGAAGTGGATGCTTAAACCATTTTCCTAGTAAGTGTTGTAACAGTTGAAATTAATGTGTGTTTCCTGTCTTTTCAGTCTTGTGTGAGGATTCCAAGTTAGTCTGTCCAGATATAGTCCAAGGTTGCGGACTGTTGGACAGGGATAAGTTGAATTTGTTTGTTGTGTTGAGGACATTGGGATTTAAGAGTGCAATTAAATGGTTATTATTAACAGCGAGCACACATGTGCCATCGGCATACCTGGTGAGGATGGTGTTAGGATTGGTTGGGATGCAGCTGTATAGGATGGGATCGTGGATGTTTGAGGAACATCAGCGGACTGAAAGATGAGGGATGAATAGGAACCATTGTGGTTTACTTTAAATAATCTGTCAGTGAGAAAGGAACGAATAATGCGAAAGTATGTAGGAGGTAGGAATTTACGGAGTTTGTAAAGCAGACTCGATCAAAACTGTTATAAGTTACAAATGATTTTTTATGATATTTACTCTCTGTAATAAAACTGGCAAATAAAATAAAGAAACGCCTGTGTTTTTTACTTTTTCTAAAATTCCTACTATCGATATTTAAACTAGTATTCCGATATTAAGATCTAAAAAATACTGAATATCGGCATTGAACTTTTGGTCCGTTATTGCAATTCCTAATCCAGTTCAAAGGGGAAAGCCGATAAAGCCCATCTTTTCGTGATTGCATTAAGGCTTTATCTTCTTTTAAATTGTTGTATTCTTGGCAGAGGCTAAATTTATATTCTTTATTCCCACTTCTAAAAATCCTAAAATACGAATTTTTATAGCAATAGAAAAATAAAATTTTTTGTTCATAATTTTTCCGTCCCTAGTCTCCAGATTGTTTCTTTTAAATCACAGAAATAATGATAACTTTAACATGAACCCACCAATTTACACAAAATTGGTGGCGTATGTAAAGTGGTAGGAGAAAGACCACACCATATTTTTAAATCAAACCTTTTGGCTCCTATGTGTACAGTATTTATATCCATTGAATTACTAACTTGCAGTTTTTAGTAATATTTAGTTCTTAGTATGTTAGGTCTTCATCGCGTAAAACCCAATCATCATTGGCCATGTTTTATTTTGCTATATTTTGCTTTCCTATATATTCGAATTTATCCCTTAGATATTTCATATTTATTATTATTTTTTGTTTCAATTCTCTGATTCTTGTTTAATTGATTATTTTTTCTTTTTAAAAATGAATACCGATTTTTTTTCTTATTCGTCATCATTCAGCACTACTGATACTCTTGGCCACACTCCTAAATCTCCTTAATAATGTATATATACAAATACATATCTGTCTTCTAATAAATAAAAATTCTAAAGAAAGTAATACAAATAAAAATAAAAGTAATTAAATAAAATATTATGAACAAAAACTTACAAATTAATTATTAACAAGTTAACAAGTACATTGAAGAATAGGCAGGTAGGCTAAAACAGAATAGGAATAATTCAGAAATCGTAGTGAAGACGATTTATTTTTTCTTGCAGTTAAATCCCGATCCATTTAAAAATAATGAAACTCTAGTAAGAGACTTACTGTAAGATGTAGCATCTCCTCGTACACTAGGATACATAGGCTTAAATGGCTTGGCCATATGATGAGGATGAGCGATGAGAGTGGCTCATAAAGTGTACATTTACGTTCCGGGTGGTGTGCGGTGACGTGGTAGGCCGAAGGGCCGATGGAGGGATGCTGATCTGCGACAACTGAGGATCCCAGTTACCCTTACAGAAGATGGTTGGTGGCTGTTGAGCAGGCCAAGGGCAGCTTCATGCGACTGTCCGGAAGACAAAGAAAAAATATTTGGGCTCTTCTGTATTTTTAAACAAAATGTTACCTTAATAATAAAAAAATACTGATTCAAGACTTGAAAACATTTAAATTTGGCACATTTTAAAGATTACCACAGGATAACGCAAGAAAGATAGGAATTAAAAAAAATTAAAAGTATTTAAGCATTCTGTAAAGCTATTTAAATTATAAGGGTCAGTTTAAACCATGATTTTAAGTATGCATACACTTATATTTAATTTTTAGATTATATTAGTTCTTAAATTATTAGATGGTAACAGTTAATTAATATTTTTTATCAAGTTTATAGTATTTATATTATATTAGAATGTAGTATCAAGTTTATATAAGAGATCATTTAATATGTAATTCAATAAAGTTTATATAAATTATTAATTAAATTATAATAAAATAACTCCCCTACAAAGATACTTTAAAGTATTTTCTCCTGTTCAAATAAAGAAGGTTCTGTTTGTTTGCATTTTGCATTACTTGGAATTCCATTTAATGAACCGGAGAATTTTGAGTGGGGGGAATGAACTTTTCTGATTCTCCCTCGCTTTCTTTTTTTTTTTTTTTTAAGTAACTTCAACTTGGCAGGGTCGGAAGTTAAAAATGAAGACGAGAACTTTCAAATCATCTCGTCAAAATATACGCGTCACAAACAGCTTATAAATTTTAAACAGTAGGAGCCCAGGCTGGAACTAAATTAGAAAATATTTCTACAGAGGTTAGCTTTTAATACATTTAAGAAAATATAACCATAAAAAATTCAGTTGATAATTTATCGATTTTTCTCTTCACTTATTAAAAAAAAAAATTGCCGTTCATGTTATATCCATATAGAATTAAATAATTATATTCAAACTTTGTGATTCAATTATCATTTATTTTTTAAATGTAATTATTCAATATTATTTCAGGATTTAATTCATGCTTTTATTCAGTTAAAGTTTCAGATATGTAAGGCTTAAGCTAGGCCAATTTTTAATGTGGTCTTGATGGAAACAGAAAATAACTGTTTATAAAATTTTACTTGGAAAAAAAAAATATAACTTAATTAATAAAATATTGTGGTTCCAGAGGGTATGACGCAACTCATTCTTTTTCTCAGGTTCAAAAATGTGTTTAAAAAAATATACTAAATTCATAACAATAGAATCTTCACACTGCCAAACAGTAGTAGAGGAAATATATCCATGATTATATTTTAAATTATAATATAAAAAGATACAAAAAAAAAAACAAAAAAAAAACAAAGAACATTACAAGAATAAGGTAAGTTAAGGTAGGATAAATATTATGTAAAAGTTAGAAAATTACATATAAATAAAAGGAAGGAAGACATAAAATAATATTAGTATAAAATAAACTTGAATAAACAATGATATGAATAAAAATACGTAACAATGGTTAGAATAAAAAAAAAGTAAAATATTTTACTTTTTTTTTTAAATTTTAATTCTTACTATTGTTACGTATTTTTATTCTTATCGTTGTTTATTATATATTAATACTATTTTATGTCTTCCTTCCTTTTATTTATATATAATTTTCTTATCACTTAATTTTTACATAATATTTATTCTACCTTAATTTACCTTATTCTTGTAATGTTCTTTGTTGTTTTTTTTGTATCTTTTTAGCCCTGATGAAACCCTGCAAAGTGGGATGAAACGTCGGACAGTAAATAGTTATAAACTATCTGTTCTTTTTTGACCAAACCCTGACCATCTTCTTATATTCTGCTATATATTTTTAAAGATGTATTTATATATTTTTATTATTATTAATTTGAATTTTTAGAGTATATAAGTCAGTGCAAAGGTAATATAACGGTATCATACGATGATGGAAGTAGTGGTAACAATTTTAAAGTTAAAGAAAAATAGACGATTTTAATAGCGTTTTTACTACACACAATGTACAGTGTACAGTATATACAGTGATTGGTGTTATCTAGATCCGACTTCTGGTTTCCCTAAAAAAAGTTCATTTAAGCTTTTAGCTCCTTTGAAAATATTCTATTTTTAAGCTGTTTCATTACAATATTATTTTTGTTATATATTATGACAAGTAATAAATTATTTATTCATTTAAAAATTAACGTCATGTGCCGAAAACAAAAAATTTGCATAAAGAAAAGGGAAGTATTTTCACCCGTGGGTAAAATTTAAGGCTTCAGGATTATACATACATAGAAAAATGGAATTTCTTAATCAATTACGTTGTTTCATTAGGGCTGCTCGTGATCTTTAGTTTGACATGTTTAAATGCGTTAGATAGTAAAAGTTGTTTTAAATAGAGAAATACTTCCTTCTTTTAGCACGTTAGAACGATATAAAATTTAACATGGTTGAGAGTCTGTTAATTGGTCTGCTAAACGGAGGACGACGTCACGCAACAGACCAGCTGGGCCCTGTTTCATAATAAAGTACAAACTAACACTATTAGTCTTGTAGATTTAACTTAATACAATTACACTGACTTGTACAATAGTAACTTGTACTGTAGTACTTTTTAACTCCTGTAATATCACTAATAGTCCTCCCTATTACGGAAAAAATAAGTATTAATGCAATTACCACGTTGTTTCTATAATTGTATTTTTAACTAATACTATTAGCTTTCATTATGAAACAGGGTCTTGAGGGTCTCACACCATTTTGTCGTTTTGGTAGGTCAGTTGCTTGTTTTAGTGTTTGATTTGTGTTGTTTTTTTGTTTTGGATGTTTTTATACTCTAATAAAGTAATGCATAATCACAATATAAAGTAATGAATGGAATATATGGTCCGGTTGCGGTCAGAAAAACTCAAATAGTAAATGGGTATACTATTTTTATTGAGCCAACGTTTCGCCCCACGTTGCAGGGCTTCGTCAGGGCTAAAAAAGATACAAACACTTGACACTTCGTCAGGGCTGTTTTGACGGAAGTCAAAGTCAGAGTGAATATAAAGTAATGGAAAAAAAAAAAACTAAGAGAGGAAACAAGGAACAAACGAGGTGAAAAAAGATAATGTGACGAAGCTGTTAGAGATTTTCTCTCTTAAACATTACAAAAAATGTTTCCCAAATAAATCCGCTAGGAGCTTCTCTGCATTTAATATGTAATATGGACTTTAAATTAGGCAGCTCACAATCCTGTACTTATAACATTTAGCAAATTAAAACTTTTTACATTTAACATCATCATGAATAACCCTATTAATGTTTACCTGGTGGATTGTAATGATCAAGACTTATAATCAAAATGCATCCAAACCACAATGGCCAAATCAACACACAGACAGGGTTTTTCAATGCACTATAACAGTCACAATCAACAACAAAAATGTCCAAGCAAACTCATAACATACACAGACCGGTAACGAATACTGGTAACGAATTATACAAGACGACTAATTAGCAACAACTGATTTTAAAATATAGATCGTCGGTCTGTTGCTAGGCGACGGCTGCCAAACCCAACCCTTAGCAACTGTAACTTTTAAACTTAATTTTTATATTTTCAATATTTTTCAAATAAACAAAAATTCTAATAATGCAAATAAAAATAAATGTAATTAAATAAAATATTAATACTTAGTAAATACTAACTATATAGTTTGACTCGAGACACGTAGAAGTCCATTAACTTCAAAAGTAATTACAAAGATCATAAACTACAGGTCCAAACTGTCATTAATGTCAGAAATGAGACTCCTAAAATTATGTTTCAACGGACTAAGGATGCTAGATGCAGAAAACCCTGATGTAGAATACAACTGAGTCTCACAAGTTAATATAATAGCCCACCAATATGGATGTAGAAATGAGTTCAATAGTTCATACGAAAACGGAATATTGAGGCATAAAGGCGATGTTCTTGAAAAGATCTTGAACCACAACTTCTCAACTAACATCAATAGAGCATTGAACTCCAACATTAACCCCATATAACGATCACTCTGCAGTTTTAGCCTACTTAAACCTGAAGCATATTTAACATATAGGTTAAATTAAAAAAAAATAAGGTGCATCAACCAACTAAGAGTAGGAAGCCCGGAGCATATCAAATTTCACCATGGAAGCAAAACCATCACTTTTCAGGCAAACCAACTCTGTCCATTCTGCAAAAATTATTTCAATAATAGTTTGTACCACATCCTCCTACATTGTCCAACCTTTGAAGAAAATAGACAATACATCTTAAAGCCACCCATATCCGTATCTTGCGACTTACAAAACATTGAAAATATATTGAACATTGATAGTAAAGCCAAATTGAACAGACTATATATTTAAATTGTAACAATATGTAATAAGTTTAATTTAGTATGTGATATATAAATTCTATTATGTAAATACTTTTCGAAGCCAATTAATATCTTCATTTATATCAGGCTTTCGTTCATTTAAAAGAATTCTCATTATTTTAAGTTAAATATAATGGAGCAATGAATATTATGTTAATAGTTGTGTATTATCCAATCTGTTTTGTTTTGTTATAGAGAACTTGTTTTATCTTTTGTTTATTGTTTTTGTAATGGAGCACTAGACTCAGGTTTTGTTTTATAATTGTATATTGTGTTATGAATTTGTACAAGATTTTGTATTTCACAAACAAAATGATATCTATCTACTTAGCAAATACTATTTACAAATAAATTATTATACATGGCGTTAACAGTTTGTGTAATCTATTTTAGTGACAGCTATTCCGATGATACCCTAAGCTCCGTATCCACCGCGGACTTCTTCAGGCTGTTGACGCCTAGGATAGCTGAAGGAGGATTAATGCCGGTCTGCTCTGCCTCCCGAGGCAAAACAACCGAGGCGCCTAATATCGCAAATAGACAAAACAAGCTGGCATTACTGCCACTGTATCCTGGCGTAAAAACCTTCATCGGCCATTGTTATTGGTGGTTTAAATGTCGTTAAGTCTATACTAAGATCCTTAATAGCTTTCATCTACGATTCAATGAAGGACTAAGACATTTCTCCATATTTCATGTATTTTTTACAATAAGAATTTTTAAAAATATTTTTCTTCAGTGTTATTGGCCGAGGTGGATGATTTGATAGTAATATGCTAATGTATAAACATAATGAGGCCTGGATAACGTGGGATTCGGTACTGACACTAAAGAATCCTGCTGAAACCTTAATCTACTCAGCAAGACGTAACACAGGTTGCTCTGATAAGGTTCTCAGTAAAAATCTTTATTTTCAAACTAATAAAAATTATCTTTTTACTGTACGTAAGTGTACCAATATCATTATTTTTTGTTATTAATTTTACTTTCCTCTTTTATTAAGAAGCATTATTCTTATCTATTTATTTTATTATTATTTTTTTTCTTTTAATAAAATCATTTTATATATTTAGGGGTGTCATTTGTATGACTATACCCCCTCATAAT
>NW_027108991.1:265206-276992 GCF_000696795.3 Halyomorpha halys
TCAAATATCCATTAAAAACCACAGTCAAAATTATTTCTCTTGAAATACTATTAATATACTTTTATCACAACCTTGCTTGTAACCTCTACAAGTTTCATAGTGAATTGAGTAGATTGTCTCTGAAGATGGCCGAATTGGCCGAAACGTTGGACGTGTAAAAGAAATAAAAGTTTTGAGACTATAATTGGATAGTGTTTTGAATTATTTATTAAAAAAATGTTGGTTACATTTGAAATGGACGTTTTCCAAAGATATTGCTGCAGACAGGGATTACTCTCTCTACTGCGGTCTCTCTTTCAAGGAGTGAACTCTATTCTGAATGCAAGGTAAAAAAAATCAGTGGTATTAGAAGTTTTATTATTTCTTAGGAATTGAAATTGGAAAAAACAAAACAAGGAAATACTGTCGTTGGAAAGAAGGTTAAAGCAACCGTAGTTCATTACAATAGCCATATATAAGAAGATGGTCAGGGTTGCGGTCAAAAGAGAAACAAAAATAGTTTACAACTATTTATTTTCCGACGTTTAGCCCCACTTTGCAGGGCTTCATCAGGGCTGTTCAAAGGTAAAGGTTGAACTGCTTTTTACGGTCATCTATATATACATATACATTATAATAGCCAGAGAAATTCGGGGGTCAAGGAACCTAAAAACTAAATCTTATGAAGGAATTTATAATATGGTTTAGTTTCCCTCTAGTTCATGAGTGAGTCCTCTATAAACCAGCCAACCGAAGTTGAAATGGACGTTTTCCAAAGATATTGCTGTAGACAGGGGTTACTCTCTCTTCTGCGGTCTCTCTTTAAACTGTCCCAAAGCCAATAGGACTGTCATAAAGTATGAATGACAGCCTACGTTACAATTTACAAACTAAATCAAATGCAAAATAAAATGATTTTTTTTTATATATAATCTTTACACTTACTTGAGACTGGTTATTATTTTTTAAATATTATTGGGACTAAAATTGGATAGAATTTATTTTCTATCCAATTTTAGTCCCAAAATAATTTATATTTCCTTATCCGACGTTTCGGCCAATTTAGCTATCCTCAAGGACAGTCATAATACAATTTAGAACCACACCAATTTTAAAAAAACTTTATGCAGGCTATTCTGCTAAGGTTATTAATTTCAGTCCATAATTACCCGTTTTTGTCAATTCTTAAATTAAAACTTTTAATGACAGTCGGCCTTCTCGATTATTTACTATTTTCTATAATACTGAAGGTTGACTGAACTTTCACAGGAACTCCGTAACTCTAGATAGGCCGCATTTTAGTCATATAAATGACTCAATTATAATTGTAATTAGTTGGAAGTTTAGACTATTTGTCTAGTAAGTGTTGTAAGAGTTGGAATCAGCGAGCAGTTTCCTGTATTTTCAGTCTTGTATGAGAATTCAAAGTCAGTCGTTTGTAATAATGTAGTTAAATTAAATTTTAGATTTTAAATTGGATTTTGAGAAATGTAACCTTATCGTAACCTATATAGAAATATAAATTGTTTTGAGACTAAAATTGGATAAAATTTATTTATTTAAACAATGATTTTTTTTTTGTCAATGGGTCATTATTCAAGCAAAGCAGAGATTATTGTAAAAAAAAAAGCATTTAATAATTGGTCTGAATTCGGAAGAGTTTGGGAATTAGTATAAAGTTGGCTGGTTTTAATTTTATCTCTTTGTTCTAAAGCTAGAAATACAATTTACTAAAAAGTTAATAACTTCCAAATGTATCCACTCTCCTTCAGCAGACGTTTTTCGTATAAATTTTTTATTGATTATTGCTTTGAATGATACATTATAAATTTTACAATGTAATCAAAATAAACTATTGTGGAGCGGACAGAAACAGCACGCGGGCCTAGTTTGGAGAACACTTTAGAAACAATGCTTTTATCTGTCCTTCCATTCAGGATATTGGATTAGAGACTTTTTTCACTGATGCCAAACACACTATGAATGTTGTATTGGTAGGTTCTGTGAACACGGTATCTACTACATGCTCATAGAGGGAACTGAAGGTAGTCCCGGCGGGTCGCCTTTGATTCAGAATGAGGATGCGACTATAGTCCCTGATATGATTAGCTTTATTCCAGGAGGCGGTCGAACAAAAACACGTAGCTGGAGCTGGAGGTAGGAAAATGTGATTTAGGTTAGAGTGGGGGGAGGAGGGACTTGCTAAAACCGTGTCTTTGAGGGAGATCGTGCCGGAACAACGTACGGTCAGGATTGCCACCGCAAGATACAGCACGATGCTCTTTATCTTCTTCGGCTGTGTCCACCGTGATGGTCACACTCGGCCAAGAGTTCTGCGTATTCCCAATGATCCAGTTTTATAAGGAAACACCAATAAGTAAAAAATTATTGTGGTCAGTTATTTCTAAATTAGATGGTCGATGGTCATAACGAATAAACCGAATGACCCGCCTGTGAATTGTGTACTGTAGATTGACGTACGATTTTCTACACGCAGTATGCTAATCATGAACTTAGAACCTTCTGTAAATAGATTATATTTAAAGAAATAAACAAATATTTTTGAGGATAGTCAGGGTGCGCTCAGTAAAGATACACAAATAAGTGAAACTTATTTATTTCTGCCGAAGTTTCGACCTGAATTTGAGGCCTTCATCAGGGTTCGAAACCAAACAAGATAACAATCTTAATTCAGAGAAAAATAAAAATAAAATAATAGCAAACTGGGAAATATACATAACAAAAAATGAAGTAGGAAGTAGTTGATACCAATTGTACAATGGACAGTGGTACACAATAAAAATCTTCAGAATTAGTCAAGTTGAAAAATTTCTAATTTGCAATTTATTTGAAAAAGGATATTTAAGGGTTTTATACGATGCTAGAAACAAATATTCTTTGTTTCTCTCTGAAACAAATTGCCTAATTTACTCAAAGCTGCTTTAGGTTTTTAGGATTTTTCATGTATATTAAATCATTGAAGGGAATAAGAAATATTTTTTTCTATTTTAAAGAAAAATATCAAATAAACCAATCGATTGGTATGTCACCTTGAAAACATGTATACTAATAAACTTCAATTTGGTTCATAACTTTTTTTATTGTATAAATCTAGGATTTCAATAGCTAAGAATCTTCTCAGGACGAGATCGAAAATTAAGAAAACAATGAGCTGTTGATGTGGAGAAGAGGATCGGGAGGGGGAGGGGGGTTGCGCTCAGCAAATAAATAAAAAATTATTTAATTTTTTTAATAAAGAAAAAATATTCAGTTCAGCCTAAATCTCTTCTTATTACACCCTGATGAAGACCTGAAATCAGGTCGAAACGTTGGCACAAGTAAATATTTTTTTGATCGGATAAGTTTGTCGGGGGGTGCGGTCAGCAAAGAACAACATAAATAAACTAAACCATATTTATTTATTTTGTGCCGACGTTTCGAACTGAGTTTCAGGTCTTCATCAGGGCTATAGAACAAAAGAGATAACAACAACATTTAGAGAAACATAAAATTGAAAAGGAATAGTATACAAACAAATTTGGAATTATACGAAATATTGAATTGAATCATAAATGATAAAAAATTGAAAACTGATAATTGAATAGTAAGTTATCAATTTGTTAATACTCACACTGTAATTCAGATATAAGCCACTCACTATTTTTCATTGTCTGTCATATTGTTCAATTTGTAGATTCAATTTATTTATTTATTTTTTTCAGTTTTTTAGACATTATTGCATATCTTATATTATAAATATCTTCTTACCTACATGGTATTATATTTCATCTTTCATTGTTTTTAATCTACTACCATCTAATTCCACGATTATCAATCAATTAATTATTTTTACTATTCAATTATCAGTTATAAATTTTTTATAATTTATGATTCAATTCAATATTTTGTATAATTCCAAATTTGTTTGTATACTAATCCTTTTCAATTTTATGTTTCTCTAAATGTTGTTGTCTCTTTTGTTCTATAGCCCTGATGAAGACCTGAAACGTCGGCATAAAATAAATAAATATGGTTTTGTCTATTTATGTTGTACTTTGCTGACCGCACCCCACGATAAACTTCTCCAATAATTAATCTACGGTCAACTATCTACACCTCAAATAATTTGTTGTTCATTTACTGACTGCACCCCTCCCCTCCCCACCGACCATCTTCTTCACATTTACAAAAAAAAATTGTTAAGAACTTTCGGAAACCTTTGATAAGTAACAAACGAACATTACATTTCCAGTTATATAGATGCTGTTAAATAGAAACACAAGAATAGACGACCACTTGAATAAAAAAAAAAAGTGTATGCCTTTTAAAAATCGATCGGGTCTATAATTAACTTTAAGAGACGAGCAAGCGTTATTTATGATTTTTTTGTTTCCTTCAATAACGTTCATTCTAGCTATATGTATGTATGATTTCTATTGAGTAAACACAAAAAATATATATAAAGATTCATTGTTTTCTCATTGACTTGGCTGATTGTATTCTTAGTTCGAACATCCGAGGCCAATCATTCATATTTAATTTCGCCTAAGTTTGAATTTTAATGTGAATTTTTATTTATATATTTATGTTTTACTAATTTAAATTACCTTATATTTTTTTTTTCGCCGATTTATACCTCTAGGTATTAATATTACCAAATACTTAATAACCTAAATTGCTTTGTTTAGTTTATGAGGGAAATAATGACTGGAAGTAGCTTTTTGTGCAAAAACGAATAGAGAGTATTTTACTTAAATACTCACACTAATATATTTGTGAACCGAGTATCCGAGACAATAAATCAGTTAAAAATTGAAAATCAGTTTCGCAAGTATTCAGATATGTTTCCTTCTATTTCCTCAGAAGTATCATGGTTTTACTCATTTATCAGATAAAATATTTTGTAATGTGAATCCAGCACGAGAGTGAATTTTCCTACAATTATTGTACATAAAATGTTCCCACACGTTCTCAATGCATTATATCAACTAGGAATACAATATATATTACAAAGTCAGTGTATACTCACTTGTTGCCACATGGCAAAGGAAGAGCACTAAATATGTAGATATATATATATATATATATATATATATTTTCTTTAAATGTTAAATAAATTAAAGGAGGTAAGAAAAAATACACTCACTTGTAAACAATATACATATATATATACCTGGGAGGGAGTGGCTCAGCGGTAAGGAATTTACTAACTCAAAGGAACACAGTTTCGAGTCTGGCTGTGGCAGATTATTATATTTTGTTTCACTATAGCCGTGAGTTAGGCTGGGGTCCACTCAGCCTCATGAAGAGTGTAGCCTTAATTGGTTAAATCTGGTGGTTGAACGTGATTCACCTCCTTGCACAACCATTGGTACTTTCTTAGAAAATTTTGCTACAGATTTCATTCTACGATTTTCTGGAATTTCCTCTCTTTTTAAATCCTGCTTGTTTCTTCTTTAGAAACTTTTAAAACCCTCCTGTTTCAATTCCAATTCTCAATGCAGACGCTGGATAGTCTTGCATTATGTTAGTTCTCTAAGAAAATTATTACAATATTTCTCTCACAGTTTTAGTCGTGCTTTTTTCCAAACAGTGTAATTTACCTGAAATTCTTTCCTTTTGTTCTTTGCAATTCTTTATTCTTAAGAGACATTGTCTCAGAATAAAGTTTTTCCTATTCTATTCTACACACACGCACACATATATAATAATATATATATTTACATAGGCTCTTCAGATCATGAATATATTTGGTCGAACGATGTCGTATTTTTTCCAGACATTTATTGCTTGCAGGAGCTCGACTGTTGGTAACCAAACCTGACGTTTGAGAGTGTTTGCGTTTGGAATGTGAGGTGTTGGAAAGGATGGATTTGAATAGAGACGAAGTATTGCGAATATTTGAAGGATAGAAATTCTACTGGTTAATAAAATGATCGGTTTGAAGTTTTAGAAAGGCGAGTATTATCTCCTTTGTATGAATGGTTTTATTTGAAGATTGTATATAATTTTAACATTAAATAAATTAAAATTAACACCTAAATAAGATTAATTACAATTGATTAAAATAACTAATAATAAAAAAAAATAATAGTAACTTTTATATAATAATAAAAACAATATCTAGTACATATATAAATAATGGTACGCTATCAAGATCACATCGATGACTATGTACTCGTACTTATGTTATCTGAACATAGGGACGCAACGGCCTAGCGGGGTTCCAAGGCGCTTGGTTCGGAAGTTTGTGGGTTCGATTCCCATTTTAACTGGGGCAGTTAGTATTTATTTATTGGTTCGTATGCGTTGGCAACTTCAAAGTTGCCGCCAGGGGTTGGCAAAACGGACCTCAAGACCCACTTGCCAGTTACACCAGTTAGTTAACATTACCAATTCATCTGAACATAAATGAAAGATGATTGTTACAAAAGAAAGATAACGCCATTGATATCTTTATTATAGATTAGATGTTTTTATAAAATGCTTAGAATATAAAATAATATATAAAATTAATATATCGAGTCAATATTATTTGACAGTTTTTTAATAGAATTAATATAAGATATATTTAAAAAAGGAAAATATTAGGTTCGATGACCAGCGTTAATATTCCTGACCTTATTTACCAACTGCATAATATCTTTCTTCGGGTGCATTCTTCAACTGTCCTGAATTCTTCCATTTTTTCTAAATTTCGCCTTAATGGAAGGTCTAAACTAGTGGATCGTCGAAGGAGTAATAGTAATTTCCATGAAATTTGGCGCAATAAATCCACAAAATATTGATTTTCTGTTATTTGAAAAAAATAAGGCATTTTTAAAAACTCAATGGACGAAAAATTAATATTTTGTGAATTAATTTCGGCCAATATCATGGAAACTATTGCTCGTACAAAAATAAACGTTAACTACACTATAGTATATTCAACTAACTTTTCTTTGGTTTCTAATGGAGTTATTTTTAATATTTATTTATTGCTATTTACAACTGTACATTATAATACATTTAGTAAATCTGATCTAAGTTAAATTGGAGTGTTACAGGCGTGTAGGGAAACTACCCATTGGTAGCACTCTAATGACATTTTACATTAGCTGGTCTCGTGGTCATTCAGGCGCCTCGGAGGATTGTCAGGAATGGAAGAGGATGCAAGGTTAGAAACTAGGGGGTTTGAGTGGTTAGGGAGGAGTGATATCTGGTTTGATATCTCGGTTACATAGGGAACATTAAGGTCTTTATTTATGATTTTATTTGTGACAAAGTAAGGAGCATTGAGGATTTTGGATTGTAAGGATTGAATACGAGAGGAATTCGAAGGTTTAGTGGAGCCCCAAAGCTTAACTCCATATGCCCAGATTGGCCTTATTACAGTCATGTAGATCAGTCTTATGTAATGTGTCCTGAAACATATTTTTTCATAAACAAAAAGATTTTTAAGAACAACGATATATCAACATTATACGGATTTATTTTGAAGAATATCATTGAAATTGGTACTACTACTCCTCAATTGTGAGCTAATAGATATCCTTACGTCATTCGTGGGAGTAGTAGTTTCCATGATATTAGATAAAATAAATTCACAAAATGTTGATTTTTCGTTATTTGGAAAAAAAATGTTTTTAAAAACTGTATTTCGGGAACTTCATAGTATTTCCAATAGTACTTTATTGTTTGTAAATTAAAAAGTTTCTGTTTTTCCTCCTGCCACTAAAGTCGAGAAGTCTTGTTGAATTAATTATTATAAACAGTTTAATAAAGATGGAGCTATTGTAGCCTGACTCATGCTAAATTAGTACTAGAGTGTAAGATGCTATTCTAGTGTAAAGTTTCGTGTGCAATGATCCAACGATATGTCACAGCGGACTGGACGTTGGAAAGATCAAAGTTTGTTGATGGTTGCTGTCCAGTAAACTGGGTTAGCCATTGTATCTTTCAATATATTCTAACTTATAACAACATAATTCATTAATTATTTATACTGATCGCTGATATATATTATTTATTTGTTAAATACGAGTAATAAAGTTCGTGAGGGGTTTCTAAAATATTTGTTAGGTTCAGTGAAAAGCCTTTGAAAGAACTCTATATAAGTTCAATCTGATCGAGAAATGAAACGACCGAGTAGTTTTTTTTGGGGGGGGGAGAGGGGGTGTAGTGGGGAAAAGAAAACGCATAAATAAGTTTTTTGACGACAAAAACTTCAACGAAAATTTCACAGTCTGCTTAAATAATAAGATTAACAAAATTATAAAATATCATGATGTAAGCAGATACCATGTAAATAAAAATTATTTTTTTTAATAAGCTTTTCTTCATTACATGACTTTGGTTAAAATTATTGTTATGGGCACTCATAAACTGTAAGAATCCAACCCACTTTAAGATATTTTATCAATTATTTTATTTTTTTTGTAAAACTAGCAACCTCATACAATAACTGTGTAGACGGATCAAGTTTTTTTTTTTATGGTTAAACCCACTTACGCGTATTGTGCAATAAATGGAATATAATGAACAGAATTATTTCACAAACATTTTTTGAACGGTTTAGACGGTAATGAAATAAATAGAAAGAAATCACTTAAATAATTAATACAAAGAAATTGAAACAAACAAATAATAAACTAATAAATGTTCTAACGTAACCCAAATAATAACAAAAAAAAAGAAAAAAGAAAATCAAAGGAATCTAAAAATTCAATATTTTCCAAAATGCTTATCAATTTTTATTAAGGATGAAATATGTGCCTTGATTTTTTAATATTTTTATTGTAGTAATATTCTATTTTGCCAATTTATCACCTATTACATAAATAATAATTAATTATAGAAACTTGTCTTGTCTGGATAAAGATAAGATATTTGACTCTATCAAATGAGGTGATTATCAGATTCTTTAACCTCTTTTCTTAAATTTACTTAAATTTTTTTTTCCTTACAGTCCAAAATCCTTCGTAAAATCCTTAATCCTCCTTACTTTGTCACAAATCAAATCATCCATCAGGACCTCAATGTCTCCTATGTTGCCGATTTGGCCAGAACCAGATACCAATCCTTCCATAATAAACTTCCCAACCACCCAAACCAACTCATTTCTAACCTGGCTTCTCCTTCACTATCTAATAATCCTCCTAGGCGTCTGAAAGGAAGATGACCTCGAGATCTTCTCCTTTAGAAATGTTTTTGGAGTTCTCAATGGGTAGATTCTCCACATGTTTGTATCAGGTCATAATATCACTCACAGCAAATTTACTTGATGTGTATATATGTATACAGTTGTAAATAACAATAAATAAATTATTAAAAAAAAAAAATTCTCCATGATTTTGCATTTATTTATTTTATTTTTTGTGTGTTTATTATATTTTTTGATTAATTTCTAGAATTATTTTTTTTAATTAGGTTTTTCTTATTTGAAGCCTTGATACAAAAATATTATTTCCATCATCCGATTTTCAGATAATATATTGAACTTGTTTATCTGAGCAAGAGGAAAAAAAAACTCCTCAAAAAACGAAGGTTTTCTCATTTGTAAACGTATTGGTTTTAATTTAGTTTTATTAGACAACATATTTACTTATTGTATTTATTACTTATACAGTTGTAAATCACGTTAAATAAAAAATTAAAAAAAGTTTTATTAAAAGCTACTGTTAGCACGATGTGTTGCAACTATATTATTTTATGTTGAAACCTTTGACACAACTTTTATCTTCTGATGAAAAGTTTGACAGTATCAAATGAATATTATCACAAAAGTAATAACAGTATATAATACGAAATAAGACTTATTCGTGAAATTAAAAAAAAAAAAAATGAGTTAATGATTGGTTCATCACTAACTTCCAAGGAAATGATGTGTGGGAGAATAACCTAAAAATCTCTCAAGCCATTTCTTTATTGTCAATACTTTAGGAGCTGATGTTTAATGTGAGCCCACAGCTTCTATATTTAGCCGTTATTGCGCCACTATGCATGACGTTCAAATCAAGAATGGAAAAACATGACTTTATTAAAAAAATATATATATCGGATCTTGGCAATGAGGAAAAAGCACTAAGCATATTTACGAAAAAAGAAAAGTTGTGATGTTTTTGAAAATTTGAATACAATGAACTAAGGTTAATTGGTATTTATAATTTTCCGGACTTCCATATATTATTTATTTTAATTAAAAAACATAAATCTTATGTCTGGAGCAGTATTGCCAAAATGTTTGCATTTTATTTTTCTACCCCGATTCTCATGTATTATTGTATGTATAACTAGCAGACCCGGTAATGCTTCGCTATCGCTATTTGAGGATGTATATACATTATTTATTTATTTATTCAAGTGTTTCGACCACTAGGGACATTTACACTGAATTTAAAATGTTAGTAGATTACAATTGATATATCCATAAAATTACAAAGTGAGAAAGTTACAAATTAACAATTACATATTTACAATTACAATTTACATTTTACAAAGTTGCAATTAGAATCGAAGTGGTTAGTATATTACTATATTAAATTTTGCATCCGCTTATCCATGCTGGACAGTTAGACTATATGTGATGATAAATATTAATGATTTTTAGAAAGTGAAAAAGTTTTGTTATTGTAGTGGGATCTTCTCTCAACATCACCTGTAAATATGAAGAGATTTGAATATTATATTTCTCGAAAAATTAAATTGGAGGGTTTCAGACGATGCTAAAAACAAATATGATTTGCTTTTTCCTAAAAAAAAAAAAAAAATTGTTCACCTACTATACTCAAATCCTGATTAGTTTTTATTAATTTTTAGTGAATAAAAAAACCTTTAAATGAGTCAGTAATATTTTTTCTTATTCTTCAGAAAGAGACGAATCGAATGGCATATTTAAATGTATATATACTTTTTGAGGTACGCGCCAAAAATGATAAATTTTGTTAATAGATTTCTTAAACTGAAAAATCGGGCCATTTAGCAAAAAGCCAGTGCATAAGGTACGAACAAACAAATATTCAATTTTATAAATTAGAATTATTATAATTTAAATAACATCACTACTTGAATAATGGCAGATATGGCAAAAAAAGTTTTTATTTTTATTTAGAATTGGACGTAATCCAGTGATAGTACAGTAGACAGCGGTTACTTTACTGGGGTTGTCTTAGAGAGATTCCTTAAGTGCTAGGAGGAATTTTACGGGAAATGAAAAAGGGAATTTTGTTTGGAAGAATGTTTATAAATAATCCTCTTTACAAAGCGCCTTGCATATCTCTTCTTAAAATTAAATTTGAAGTAGATTTAAGATGCTGAAAAATTGAATTTCAGGCTTCATAATGGGAATATAACATCATTTAATGCGATAGCTCATAAATTCATTTATCAATAACTCACAGCTAATCAAGAACACTATTTAAGGTTTTTGATCAGCGGATTTTAGTTTTTTATGTAGTGCTATGTACTGTCTCGGGATTTAGTCGGGATGCCAGGATAATCCATGAAGGAAATTATCCAAGATAAGTTAATTGATAAATTTATATTTAGTCCTGCAAAATATTATTATAATTGAATTCTTTTCCAAAGGGTTGTTGTGTGTTTACCAGTTACCAATTAAATTCCTTTGTATTTAAAATATATTGTTACCATTAATTACATAATATAATAAGGGGGATATTGGTTAATATAATAATAAATAAACTATAGGGTCTTTTTTTAAGCCCGATATACTTGAAATTGTAAAAAATAACACAAAAAATTAAATTGTAATCAAAATTTTTTTTTTATTCGAAAGATCAATACGTGACATTAACATTTGAAAATGATTT
>NW_027108991.1:277327-281917 GCF_000696795.3 Halyomorpha halys
TCACGTATTGATCTTTCGAATAAAAAAAAAATTTTGATTACAATTTAATTTTTTGTGTTATTTTTTACAATTTCAAGTTCTATCGGGCTTAAAAAAACACCCTATAGATAAAGGAACTAGGTGTTTATTTACATTGATATGATTGAAGGAAATTATAATATGATTGAAATGATTCAGATAATTGGTTGCACTAAAATATGATTATTACATTATTACTTATTGCCTAATATATACTTATAGTTGCTGATTTGAATGGCATGTGGGTCGAGATATGAAGTGATGAAGTCTTCGTCTTGGGTGTCGTGTTGTCGTAACCGTGGGTGTTATCTCAACCCTGGACTTCCATTTTTAAAGAGCCCTTCTTAGGACTTCTCAAAGTCCATGCTCTTCTCTAGTCCGTCTTGTTACTTTTGTCCCTCTACCGCTTCTGTGTCTTCAATGCTTTTTTCCTGGTCTCGTTGTCCTGCCCCTTTTCTCCCACCTCCCCTTAGAGGCGTTACCTTTTCCGAATCTAATTCCTCATTGGCGATTGGTGACAAAACGTCCCCTAGGTGAGCGTCCCGAGAGGGGGTGGGAAAGTTCTAGGACGGGTTCTACCTGCTTAATTTGCTTCTGTCCTTTGGCATATAGCATGAGATGTGTGAAAAACTCTGACAACAAGACCAAGTGCGGTACACAAACACAGGTGCTCCTGAATGTGTTGACAGGGGTACCCAGGGGAACAGGTATCCTCGCAGATATGGCTAAATCATATAACAACATTCAACATATTGTTGTTGTCGGAATGTTAAAACCTATTTACATAGCAGTACGTTTGCATAAATGTGGAGATTATTTAGTGAATTTTATTTGATTCATACAAGTTTAGGTAATCATTATTTTTTAATATTTTAAATTAAACAGTATACAGTGTTATCTGGGTACTCCGAACTAATTGCTGCAGAGGGGGGGGATTCGGATTACTGAAAAGTTCGGATAAAAAAAATTCAACGATATGAAGGGTCATAACTACTCTTATTTATTTATTTTTCATATTTTATTGCAGATTTGGGCGAAATAGATACACCTCCTTTCACTCAAAAATCCTTATCCAGACAAACATAAAAATATTAGTTTTAATCTTCCATCCTTAACAATCACTGATAATCCTCTGAGGTGTCTGAAAATAAATTGGCCACGTGATCAGCTAATTTAAAGTAAAGATAGAACTTCCAGCATTGGGTGGTTCCAGCCCAAGATTATCATGTGCTCTGAAACATTTATTACAATTACATTTATTAAACCCCAATCAAAATTAATTAACTATCTCCAACAAAAAATGTTCTATTTCGGTCACCCTTTATACCTGTAGTAAAAATAGATTTAGTGTTTAACCAGTGAATAATGATCCTTCCATTGTATCCCAATCCCTTCAATCCCACTTCACCACCCTTGAAGAATGGTGCCAAAACTGGAGAATTAAAATAAATTCCAATAAATCCCACCGAATCACATTTACCCTTCGTCGTAAACCTTCGTCTTGCCCCACAGTATCTTTTAATAATACCACACTTATTCCTATTGAAAAGATCCGTAACTTAGATCTAAATCTGGACAAACGACTGACATGGAATCCTCATACAAGACTGGAAAGACAGGAAACTGCTCGTTGATTCCGACTATTACAACATTTACTAGACAAACGGTCCAAACTTCCAATCCATTACAAAATACTGATCTACATGACTATTATAAGGCCTATCTGGACATACGGAATTGAGCTATGGGGCTCCACTCAACCATCTAATTCCTCTCGAATCCAATCCTTACAGTCCAAAATCCTTCGTAAAATCCTTAATGCTCCTTACTTTGTCACAAATAAATCATCCACCAGGACCAGATACCAATCCTTCCATAATAAACTTCCCAACCACCCAAACCAACTCGTTTCTAACCTGGCTTCTCCTTCACTACCTAATAATCCTGCTAGGCGTCTGAAAAGAAGATGGGCTCGAGATCTTCTCCTTTAGAAATGTTTTTGGAGTTCCATCAATGGGTAGATTCTCCACATGTTTGTATCATGTCATAATATCACTTACAGCAAATTTACGTGATACGTAAATGATTACGTATACAGTTGTAAATAACAATAAAAAAAAAATTAAAAAAACAAAAAAAAAATAGTGTTTAACCATTCTCTCTTGTTCAACCAACCTCTATAAATAAATTATCTTTCTGTCACCTTATGCCTTATTTCATTCAATGAATTTGAAATAGATCACAGAAAATTCAACCAGCCAATCAAAAGTGAAGGAGTACCTGGCCTTGAGTTGAAGGCGTACTTCACACGCAGTTGTAAATTCCAATAAATAAAATTTTTAAACCGATTTTTAGTGTAACCGAGTGTAATTATTTATGATATAGTATTTTTGTTGTATTAAGGAATTTAAGTTATGTTGAACAACAGTAGAATGAATCGATATTTCTGATAAAAAAACTATGAGATAGGATCTAGAACTCAATCAGTATCACAATCAGTAATATGGTTCCAATCATAAAGATATATGGGATCTGTTTACTAGATAGATCTGCTTGTGCCGCCATAATAATGTGCCAGTCTGCCCCTGCCCACGTGCGGGCGTTAAGTTGGTTATAGTTGGGCCTTTAAGTCCTCCGATGGCATTAAGCCCATGATGGCTGAATAACTGTTCTTAATGGATATTTACTCCACTTTGCCTGGAAAACAATATTGATTCATTGAATTATTTCACCTTCGGGGTAGGGGAAAATGAGGTGTCTATTCTCTTGCGAAGCATGAAATTCAATAGAGTTTAGGGATATAAATAGACACATACAAATATATACTTGGGCACATAAAATTAAAAATGATCCAATTCAATTATTTGTTTTTAAATTATTAAGCCGTCAACCACTTAAATGCTCATGCTTAACTCACTGCCTAAATTTATAAATAAGAGAGAAATGCTTTATTTGGCCATGTTACCAAATACATACAGGGTTGCTACAATATATATGTCCAATTATGGATTGATGGGTACGCTGTGTTATACGAACATCGTGTACCCATCAATCCATAATTGGACATATATAGACTACAATACATTCTTAATATTTCTAACAATTATCATCAATACATTAAATACATTATACTTAAATATATATTTTTTCTCAGCACAAAATTATTTTAATTTTTATCAGTTTTCCCATTTCCTTCTTATATAGATATCTTAATTTTCCTCCTTTTCTCATAAAGCCAAATAACAATTTACTAATTCAACAATCACAACCATTAGCCTTTTGATAAATTGAGCAAACTTAAAAGATCATCAATATATAGCAAAAAAACAATCATAGCAGTAGAACAGTTTACTAAAAAAAAAAATTAAATAAATTTAAATATAACTAAAACATAAATTAAAAAAACAACATATAAATGAATAAATAAATTAGAACACACAAATAAATAGGTTAAAAAAAACAAAACAAAAAAAAACAGACACAGTGAATAATCTCAGAGCTAATTCCCATGTAGTTGATGATGTTTGATCCCCAGGGAGTCCAAAATAATATTTTCCACTAAGAGATATTATAATATTCCCGATTATTACACCTAGGTCTTATAAGAGGCTCCTTGTTTTATCTGGTATTGTTCCGCGATATTCAATATATAGACCCATATTCTATAGACCCAGTGCAAAATTATGTTCTTTGTCTAAGGTTCTCGAACGCATAGTGCATGACCAAACGGTACAGTTCTTAAATTCTAATGATCTCTTTGATAAATACCAGTCTGGCTTCCGATCAGGGCATAGTACTCAAACTGCATTATTAAGGTTGACTGAGGACATTAGGCTCGCGATGGATAGACAACAAGTAACAATTTTGGTATCTTTTGATTTTAATAAAGCGTTTGACCTAGTAGACCATACCATTTTATTGCAAATTTTAAGAAACAAGTTCAAATTTTCTCATAGTGCAGTACTCTGGTTTTAATCTTATCTGAAAAATAGAACTCCAGCAGTGATAGATAGTGACGTATCCGTCTCTGAATTTCTACCAATCGTTTCGGGAGTTCCTCAAGGCTCAGTTCTAGGGCCGTTACTCTTTCTTTTATACGTATCAGTAGTGAGAATATGGGGGAGCTGGTGCACTGATTGAGCAGCCAATCAGAAGCCAGCATTTTGGTGACGTCACACATGGCGGGAGATTTGAATTAAAATATTCGGCTCGACCCACCCTTAACCAGTCACGTGGTCTGTCACGTGATCATTAGGCAGCCAATGGGAGGCTAGTATTTGGTCACGTGACCCTCTGTCGGGAGATTTAAATTTAGTTCGACATAACCTTAACCACTCACGTGATCATTAGGCCACGCCCTCTTTTAAGTCACGTGACTGCCACCAGGGGCTGCGTGTGCCCGGCCGCCATTTTGTTTTTATGCTGTTTGAGAGGCTTATTGGTTTTGTAAGAGGCTGAGTCTACCCAGCTACAAATCAGTGCACCAGCTCCCCCATATTCTCACTACTCGTATCGGATACCTCATCGATACTTAAATCATGTAAATATCACATATACGCCGATGATATTATC
>NW_027108991.1:281977-282929 GCF_000696795.3 Halyomorpha halys
ATAGAAAAAATAAATCAAGATGTAAGAGAAATATTTGCCTGGTCAGTAAACCTAAAACTCACTTTGAACCCATTAAAGACAAAAGCAATAATTTTCGGTAGCAAATTTTATGTAAAACCATTAGCCGCAGGAAATTGTCCAAAAATTCATTTAAATGATATACCCATTGAATACTCCAAAACTTTACAGCTCTTGGGAGTAACATTCTTTTCATCACTTGATTGGCAAGACCATGCAGTTAGTACCTCTGGGAAATGTATTAGAAATTTGGGCCAGTTACGTAGGAATAGAGAATGCTAGCCTATGTTTGTACGGAAACATCTTGTTCAGACTGTAATAATACCACTCATCGATTATTGTAGTATATTATTTACAGATATGCAGGGCAAAGACTTATAAATTCTTCAGAGGGGATTTAATGCCTGTGTTAGATTCATTTTCGATGTTGCCGTTCATGAACATGTAACGCCGTTTTTTGAAGAACTCTGTTGGCTCAAACTCCCTGAAAGAAGAAAATACATGCTGGGTAGTTTCCTGTACCAACTTGTTAAAGATAAAACTCCTAATTACCTTTATAATCTCTTTAAAAAGCAAATTCCTCCTCCAAATCGCATTGTTAAAAAACATAACAGTCAGTTTCACATTCCAGTCCATCGAACATCTCTATATAGTAAATCATTTTTAATAAGCGGAATTCATTTGTGGCAGAAAATATTTAAAATATACAATCTCAAACAGGCTTTAGAAACATGTATTATAAACAATTAATGGATAAATAAAAATCTGATCTTATTTAGCAATGATCTTGCTGATGTGAATTTACTGTATGACATGAATATAAATTTGCTTTGTTTAATAGATTATCATATAAATATTTTAAATTATATAATTTTTCTCTGCTTTATTTTGTTGGATTGCTATTTTTACCAAAAGTTATTTGGTGATTAATTTG
>NW_027108991.1:283199-285088 GCF_000696795.3 Halyomorpha halys
ATTTTAATTTTGTTCTTTTTTTTAAGAAGGGTTTTATTTTGTAATTAACTTGTATTTATAGGATCATTTTATGTACCTAATATTTCCAGAGGGCATACATTTTCATTTCATTCTTATTATCTCATTAGCCTTTTCTTTTTTTTTCTTCTTATTTTATCTCTTTTTTGTTTTTTAAAAATATTCTTTTCTTTTTTAGTTATCTGTTGTACTTGTTTTCACAAAACTCATATTGTACCCAGAAACCTGAATAATTTGAATTGCTCAATGAGACACTGTAGTCTCAGAGCATCATGGTTTATTGTAAAATTGTAAATAATTCAAGAACAATAAAATCTCTCTCAAAATTATTTCAAAAATTTTATTCAGACTAAGAATACAATAGATAACGAAGCCATAATACAATTGAAAATGATCGGGTCGTTTCGGCTTTTCTCTTTCGAATTAATTTAAGATTTAAGGCTTATTAGAATATTTCAATGAAGATAAAACAATCCGATATTTATAGTCATCAAATTTTGAAAACACGTCAAACAAAGTTGACTTACCAAGTTTATTCATCATAACTCCAATCATTGGAGCCGCTTCGGAAAAATGTGAAAAAGTTGCTGTTACACCGTAGGAATGAAAACGTCTTAAATATATAATTCCATTTTCGTACTATTTTTCGTTTTTGATTAATGCCTACTATACATACAGACCATTTTGCGGAAATTGGACCAGGGGACCTCAAAATGTTTATTTTCGTGGAAAAATGAAATTCGTAATTTTTCACGTTCGTGATACTTCCTCTTAAAAAATATATCTATCCCTGTATTATATAAAAAGATTTTATTGGTCACCGTGTAATATTTTATTTTAAATATGTAATATTCACTGTGTAATATTTTATATTACATAAATGATGGAACTATTAAAATGGGCCGTAAAAAGTTAACTGTTGAAGAACGCATTTAGCTAAAACAGTTGTATAACTTGTAAAATGGGGCGAATAGGAGATCCCCCCTCCCTCCGCCACCCTAGTATTTATAATTTATATTTTCTGAATGTTATGAAATATAATTATATTTTAATCAAAATAAGTAATTATCTTTTCAAAAGGTAAATAATTAATTTTCCTGGAGTATATACTTAGCTCACAGCAATAGGGAAAATATAGATGAAAAAGACCAATTTCTCTTTTAATTTGCTTAGTTCTTAAAAATACAAGTGGGTAAGTTAATTTATGGCTTACAAACATATAATAATCAGGAAAATAACAGATTATGAGGTCATTTGTACTGTGATTAGTATCATAATTAGCGCAGACTGACACTAGAATGAAATCGCCGATTGGAACGAATAAAGTACGGTCGAAACATAAAATGTTTATGTTCAGAATTAGGAAGAAAACCATTCCAGCGGGACGCCTATAGCCTCACTACTCCTAGTTCAGTTAATGAAGGAGCTGTAGACGGGAATGGCGGGACGACCAGAATTCAGTTCAGGTTTTGTCTGGACTCCTTAGGGGATTGCATGAGAAAATTTCTGTGATATTATTTAATGCGAGCCAAGGTTTCGTCCCACGTTACAGGCCTTTATCAGGGCTTACTGAACGGAGGCAAGAAGATTTTTTTTGCGCGAAACTTGTGATATGGATACTATGTATATACGTTCATTATGTATTCCTGGGTCACTGTAACGTCGTGCCCCTTGCTATTCGCCGAAGGACGGAGTTCTGAAAGCGCTGTAGTTTATGGAGAGTATAGGTGTCAGGATTTCTACAACTTCTTTTATAAGACCTTACTTATTTTACTTTGATAACATTCACTTATACTTGAGTATTAGTACGTTACTACATAAGGAGATAATGATGCCAAAAATTTATATGTATATATATGTGTATATATATA
>NW_027108991.1:287099-303687 GCF_000696795.3 Halyomorpha halys
TGGAATTTCCCAAACCTTTTTTTAATTTTCAGTTAAATATTTTGTATTTTTTTCTTAAAATAAAACTTTCACAGCTTCAATCCATGAAGGATGTGCGGTGCAGTACTTTGTAAGGAAGTACTGTTACTATACTAACGGCTGTGGAAGAAAGAGATTTGGTCAGAATCACGCTCGACCGCCAGAAATATCCTCAATTAAGGATAACTATTTTTGAGGCTTATGCCGGAGATCTCCTGAACCCACAGGGGGCTACACATTGGAGTTAGTCGTAAATCCACCCGCTTCCATAAATTTTCTTAGTAGTATGAAATCTCCAATTAACCTGTAAGTAGTATATGAGCCAATATTAAGAAAATGAAAAAGTGACTCAGATTAATTTTGTTATTACCAAGACAAATATATATTTTTATTTATTCACAAAGCAAATTTTCAGCATAGCAAGTCTAACTTCAATGACAGAAGATCAGTTATTTCATGAAGAAAACACAGAATAAAATAAAAAATGTTTTAACTAAAAGATATTAATTTAGTATTTATTTTTTTAGTGAAAGGTATTTAAAAAAAAGTAATGTAATTATGTTTTACAATTTATTTTAGTTCAGGAGTCATATAAGTGTATTTTTAATTTAAGGTGGATGAAAACAGAGCACCTATAACTTTGAAGGAACATTTTCTTTTAACTGCTGGTCCAAAAAGGTTTGGAATTTTCGGATTTGGATCTCAATTTCTTGAAGAATAGCCATCGCTTCCTTTCCATCAACAAGTTTCATCACTTCCTGCAAAGCCTCAAAATTTGCTATCAACTTCTTATGCATAGCTGTCAACTTTAGTAAATTAGAGGGCTGCTTTTTCTTAAATATTGCATTGAGAGTTTTATCCATTGCACTTTTCAGAATTACCTAAAAGAAATGAATTATTAGATAACCAAATACGAACTTTTTTCTTATTATTAATGTATAGTACAATATTTTACTTATATATAATTAATTATTCTTATAATATTAATACTTAGTGATATTTAAAAAAATATTTACTATACACTAATATTACAAAAATATTTCCCACTCCGGCTTCTTCATATGTAACAAAAATATCCTTTTCTACCTTTGTCTCCTCTGCATAAATTTTATTTCCCCAAATTTTAAACTATAAGATTCTTAAATTATTTCGGGAAAGCACTAGCTCTTAGATTCTGGTACAGATAGGATATTATAATATTTTGTAATATTAGTGTATTGTAAATATTTTTTAAAATTTACCTTTATTTCGAATAGGAAATAATTATTAAATATTTATATCATATAAGTTGAATAACTCTGGGGTGTTGGAGCATAAACAGAAATAATTATTAAAATATGAAGATGGTCAGGGTTGCAGTCAAAAAAGAACAAAATAATTTTCAACTATTTATTGTCCAACGTTTTGCCCCACATTGTAGGGCTTCATCAGGGCAGTTCAAGACAATAGGTTGAACAGACATATTAATTTCAGTTCACAAATTGCTCTAATTTGTCAATTCAGAAGGTTGACTGTGATAAAAAGTTCGTCTTAAAAATGTCTGTTTAACCTATTGTCTTGAACAGCTCTGATGAAGCCCTACAAAGTGGGGCGAAACGTCGGACAATAAATAGTAGAAACTATTTTGTTCTCTTTGACCGCTACCCTGACCATCTTCATTTTAAATTATACGGTCAGCTATTTATGTATATATAGAAATAATTATTGTTTAAAGTCTCGAAACAATTTGTATTCATTTATAAGCCCGACGTTTCAGCAACAAAATTTTGTGCAAGCTATTCTGCCCAGGTCATTAATTTCAGTTCACGAATTGACCTAATTTGTCAATTATTCACATTAAATTACAAATAAAAACTTTTTATCACAGTGAACCCTCTTAATTGACAAATTAGGGCAGTTTGTGAACAGAAATTAATGACCTAGGCAGAATTGCCTGCACACATTTTCTTAAATGTTTTTAGGATGACTGAATCGGCTGAAACGTCGGACTAATAAAGAAATAAAAATTGTTTTGAGACTAAAATTGGATAAAATTTATTTATTTAAACAATTATAACCAGTCTTAAAAAAGTGAAAAGATTATATATAGAGAAATAATAATTTTTTTTAACATAATAATTTCAAGTTGAACTTTTATTCACTTATAATAAGAACAGATATTATAATAACTAGATAAAACTATTAATATATTTAATATTATAAAGTTATATATTTTTTATTTTATCACACTGAAAATATAAACTAAACATAAAAATATCTTTCGTTCTATTATGAATGTTTAGGACGGTAGAGATTTTAAGCATACTGATTGGAAAATATTAAATTGAGATATATAATTAAAAATCATTAATTCAGCCTAAAATTAATTCCAATGATTTGAATACCTATTATTTTCAGTGACCTATATATGAAATATACAGTATGGGGAAGTATTGCGATCTGGAAAATTATGAATCTGGTTTTTCAACGGAAATATACCTTTTGAAATACTCTAATTTCACTTAACCTATGTATAAGCCTTTCAGCTGACAAGGTGACAACTCCATAAAATCATTTTTGCTATTTTCAATAAAGATTCTATAACAATTTAGCATTGAATAAATTAGTGTGAGCAGACTTTAATATTTTGTGAAATGACATATTCGTATGAGTTTTTATATTTTTCTACCATTATTTTGCGGAAGAAAAATGTTTAAATTAAAAGAAATATTATTATAAGTACATTCCTGATTGTGATTAAATCACCTTGCACAACCATTGTTCAAGAAACAGTACTGCTTTACAAAGTGCTGCACCACTAACTCTTCACGGGTTGTAACGGTTCAGATTTAATAGTTTTAATATTGTATTATTTATTTATATAAATATAATGTACTATATATATAATTTTTTACTTTTGATACAATCATTTGTTAATTATGTTTAATAATCAAAATGTATAGACAATAATTTTCAGGAGTCTTTTTCTTGGTTTTTGACCTTTTTTAAATTTTCATTACAAAATAGATAAGTGTAATTTTTATAATTTTTCGAAAAAATTGGAATTAGCAATAACTTAACAATATTCCACAAACCTGTTTTTAATGTAATTTAAAAACTACTGATCCGATAATAATAAATTATAAAAAACAATCATTTGAACAAAAAATTTTAATTGTAAATGTATTTCCTTTCGCATCCCTACATCTCATATTTGCCATTTGTTAATTATGTTTAAATGTTTGTATTTAGTACTAATAAATTGGTGAATTAATCATAAAATCGACATTATCAATTATCCTCAAATAAAATCTGCCCAATTAATGATTATTTCATAAAATTAGTCATGTTTAATTTTACACTCTTCTCAATAAAGTATTCGGCTCCATAAAAAAATGAAGCTCTGTAGGATCAAAGCAGAATCGGAAACATTAATGTAAATAATGAATAATATTTCTACCAGCGGAAAATTAATTTAAAGTTTCACAATCCTATTTATCTTTTCTTCTGCAATAAACAGTTCTTTGTGACCATCATTTATTTAATTAACAAATAACAAGTTCAGTTCTTTCTGTCCCTCGAATTGATTACTGATTCTAAACCATTTTCTGTTGATTTTAAATGGCAAAGTTATGAGTCAGATGTTTATCAAACTAATAGAAATAACTAATTATGTTTATCTGATCGAGAATGGTATTAAATTACAAAAATAGGCTTGGTAGGACTGTGAAAAGAATGTTTATCTAATTCTTTTTTCATCAACGCTTAGATAAAAAATATTACTCATTTTTCGAACAAATGATGCCAAAATAGAATTACTCAGCAAAGGATAAGGTCGCTTTCCTGAGTAATTCCAAGAAATATTATCATGAAATAATGAAAACGTTATTTAAATGAAAATAATACTGAAAGCTTTGAAACGTGGAAATATGAAATAAATATTTAATGAAATTTTTAAATTTCTTTTCCTCTTCCTAGAATCGAACTTATATATTTTATATATAATATATTTTTTAATTTAATTTTTTTTTTCAAAGGATTCATTGAAAAAATATTTGGAAATAATTACCAAACCATTGAATTAAATACTAAGAGATTAGTTAGATAGTAATATTGTTAAACCAGCAAATTACCCCAATTTTTTCCTCTAAATCTCAAAACGTTATAATAAAAACATTTTGAATTTACTTTTAAACTGCCAGTTGATTTTGACTATTTTAGCACTTACTGAACAAACGGTCTAAACTTCCAATTCATTACAAAAGACTGATTTATGTGACTGTAATAAGGCCAATCTGGACATACGGAGTTGAGCTTTGGGGCTCGACTAAACCTTCGAATTCCTCTCGTATCCAATCATTGTAATCCAAAATCCTTCGTAAAATCATCAATACTCCTAACTTTGTCACAAATAAAATCATACATAAAGACCTTAATATTCCATATGTAACCGATCTAGCACGAACGAGATATCACTCCTTCCATTACAAACTCCCTAATCACCCAAACCCACTGGTTTCTAACATTACTTCCTCTTCCATTCCTGATAATCCTCCGAAGCGTCTGAGAAGAGAAGAAGATGGCCACGAGACGTGCTAATGTAAAACGTCAATGAATAGTTTCACTACACGCATGTAACACTTCATTTTAACTGATATAAAATTTACTAAATGTATTATAATAAATAAATTTAAAAAAATAATACTTTTAAGACAACTCCGTGTCGAATTTCACATTTCTTGCTTTATAATATGATATTTAAAATATTTCTGGATTATTTTTACCCCAGAAAATTAATTTATAAAATTTGGGATATAAACCTTATAAAAATGCAAAGATAGAATGGAAAATAAAATAACAAATAGTAAAGCAATTACTAAGAAATATTATGGATTAAATTATATAAAAGGTTTATCAGAAGATATCCAGAGGTCATTTATAGATTATGATGTGGAAGAATACTCATTATGTAATAGACCTAACAATAAAATTAAAAATTATTATAACAATTTAAAGGACAAAATTGAAATAAAAAGTCAATCGGGATTAATATATAAAATTCCATGTTTAAATTGTCCAGCAATCTATATAGATGAAACTAAGTAAATGTTGTATCAACACAAAAATGATACAAGAAATAAAGAAAAGGATCCAAATAAAACAGCACTATTACAGCATACAGCCAAAAATCAACATAATTTTGATTTTGATAATACCATAATTTTAAGTAAAGAAAACAATTTGTTCAAAAGGAAAATACTTGAGTCAATTTATATATCAGAGAACATCAATTACACAGTTAATTTTAAAACAGATACTAGGAATTTAAACCAACATTATGCAGAGATTTTAAGCAAAATAAATTTATAAAAATATAGGAGAAATTCGCTACTATTTACAATTAATTTTAATATGGAATTTTGAGAATTAGAATAAATACCAAATTGAGACAAAAATGCAATTTAAATTAATTTTAAAACAAGGCTGACCTGTGGGTGTGGGATGTTATAAATGGTTTGGTGATATACATAGTGATTTGGTGGATAATTTTAAAATAAAAAGATTTAGATATTTATGATTTTAAATAAAAAAATAGGTAACTAAACTTAAGCTTAGTTAGCTTATTAATAATAAATATGACTCTAATAATTGACTTTTTAATAGTTTTTTAACTTATAATTAATGAATGACCTGGCCAGAATAGCCTGCAAAACAAATTTTAAATTTTAATATGAGGAAGAATTTATAATTGAAGGTATGTTATATTATTAGTGATAATGTTGTTGTTATAAGTGTTACAAATGAATATATAATATAAGCTGTTAAATATTTAGATGTCCTTGAGGTTGGCCTAAACGTTGGACTGTTGAAATAAAAAGTGTGGAGACTAAAAAGGATACAATTTTTGAATTTATTTAATAAGTTATAATTTTTATCACATCGGTATATGTAAAAATGTTATCAAGAAAGGTATTCAAAAGACATAAATTTTATACTATCAAATTAACACGTGACTTTACACTCTAAGGTGAGAAAAATAATTCTTTTGTTGCAAGATTGCTATGATTAATAAAATTATCAAATAATTATAATTATTAGAGACCATGTTTGGTCGTTATTATATTTTCCAACATTAGAGGAATAGTTTCTCGAATACTATTGAGTCAACAGTGACCCATTTGGTTTAAAACTAAAAACATTTCATTTTATTTATGAAAGTTATAATTAATATTTGTTGAAAAATCGTTCCTTCATAGTCATAATGGGCAAAACCTACCATGGGTTTTTTCCACCATTTTTCAAGTTCCTACCCATTTTGACAATTATTATAAAATAAGTTTAAAAATAGGTTTGTTTTTTTTCTTATTTTAGACTAAAGTATTTTCTATAGGTCAATGAGACAAAGAACTGTAGGTATTTAAGCATTAAGTTGTCCTAATAGGGTGATACATGCTTTCTCGTGTGTTAGCTAAATTAAAACCGGCCAAAAATGGAGCTATTTCCTTTATGTTACAAACCCTTCTTTTAATACATTTTTTTTATTTATTATTCATATATTAACTATTTTATATATTTATTTATGGTGATGATTATACCATTCCAAATGATAATAATTCAATGAAATAAATATTTCAAATCTAACGATAACAGTAACTTTTAATGTTATAAAGGTACATTGTAGTTCGAGGATTAAGTAATTATAAAATTTATGAGGAAATATAGTAAATTACTTACAAATAAAATGAGATGAGCTCACAAAAACACCGGCCCAGTTCGACTGTTGCAAAGAGAATGGTTCTAGCGCAGAAGCGATGTCCATTTTAAAGTTTTCTGCACATGCGCCAAGAGGGATTTAAATATAACTACTCAGTTTCACGAAATTTGAAAATTACATTGTTTTAACAACCTATAGTGACTAAAAATTCTGGAATAATAACAAATGTTTAGGAATTCCTTAATCACAATAATATTAGAAAATATTTAAAAATCATGTATAAATATTTCCTTTCGAGAACCATCAATTAACAAGTGTTTTTTGAAAATACTAAAGAAAAATCATTAGAAAAATATTTAAAATTTCAAATATTATCTTCATTTATTTTTATTCAAAATAATTTTTGTATAAAGTGGTACAATTTAAATATATATATATATAAAAAAGACCTGATGGATTAAGAATTGGGTATAAACTATTTTCCTTGAAATTAGAGTTTTACGAGGTTTGTTGGAATATAATCGAATTACTTTTATTATTTTTTTTAATTTATTTATTCAGTCTTTTCCTGCCTCATGGCGAGTTTTGAGTTTTAAAATTTTGAGAAAAGTTGACTTTTTTTAGTCGTTTTAACAGTTAGCCGTTATCCTCCTGTTATCCCTCTTCTGATCCTGCTCTACCTCGTGGCCTTCCAGGAGCCGGTCCTCTTCGCTCTAGGTTAATGTGGGATGACCCCCTGAACTTTTCCACCTGTACACAAATCGTTTGTAAGACAGGTAGTTGTGTTCATGGACTAGCTGAGGGAAATCATTCTCCGTAAGAACATGGAGTCCAGTTTCCCTCAGTAGTTTAGCCCTTTATACCTTAAAGGCGGAGCAAACAACAATTATGTGCTCAGTAGCTTCTAGAACGCGACAATAAGGACATTGGTGGTCGATATCCATTCCATGGTGATGAAGCATAGCTTGCCCTCAGGAGCTGGGAGATCCAGCAGTCTGGGAGGACCCGTAACTGAACGGTGGTAAAGTAATTCCTCAAGAGAGGTTCCAATTTTCCATTGCGTACTCTAGGACAATAGTTTTCTGTTTCTGGGATCCTCCCCGATTCTGGTGCGCATATTCTCTGGCAAGCCTGCTGAGTCTTCCTTCTTGTATGTATATTTCAATATGTCTTCTCGTAGGAGGTCAAGAGGAACAGCTACTCCTAAGACTTGCACTGCCTCATGAGACGGCAAGCTCTAGTGACTCACAGTAGAGCCCTCCTCTAAATTTTTAATCCCTTATTATTACACTATGCACTTATTAGGTTGACACACCGTTTGATTCTATGCTTTAAGCAGGGTCTGCTGTTGGAGGCCACTATGGCAGGGAAATCATCCACATGCAGCAGTTGCAGGGAACTTTTGTAACACCTCCAGCAATTCGTCAAAGACCAATTTACGTAGAGCAGAACCAAGAATTGATTTTTTTGGGATCTACTCTCTATGAACGTTTCTACAGCACCTCGATCTACCTTTTTTCAAGGTAACTTTTTACTAGGGCAAACAAGTTGCTGAGTTTCAAACCTCTGTAGTTGCTGGAGTACGCTTTGCAATTTAACTCAACACGAAATGCTGTGCGCATCTCGTTACATCTGCACGTCTGGTACGACCGCCAGGCCTTGTAGAGACCTCTCTTCATGGTTTATAAAATTGAGGTAGTGTGACTATGAATTAATTTTGTATTTATTAAAATTTATAACAGAATGTCCTGCAGCAGTCTGGGCTTCAGTCTTCAGGTTGAGGTTGGGTTTCCCTGGTTGTAGGTCACTGCTCCTTTATCTGTCGGCAACTGGGAGTAGAACTTCATGAAACTTTTTTTGATGTAATCCTCTATTGACTCCATATGTGATTCGCGATGCAATTGGCTCTTTCTTATGAACCAAGTAGCATTAACTGAGATTCTTAGGACTTTAATTTGAAAAGATTGTAGTTTTTTTCTTTTCGTGAAGGATGCCGCTCCCCATACTTCACAGCCGTACATCAGCAGTGGCCTGAGAATTGTTTTAAATATAGGAACAGTTGTTTCTGGTTTAAGTTTGGAATTTCTGTTTAGGATAGGATATAGCATTGCTAACCTTGCATAAGTTTGAGTTAGTTTGATGTTGATATGGTGATTCCAGGTATGGCGGCGATCTAGGTGAATTCTCGATGAACAATTTTTTATGATATTCCCACTCGTTGCACAACAGACGAATACTACACCATCCGCTTCGCAAGTGTTCTTGGTGTGCTCATGTCCTTGGAATTTTAAGGAACGAGGGACATATATATAGTCTCTATGTAATTACGACCAGCACCCTCCAGCTATAATTTCTTCCTTTATTAAGGTAAACCTTACCCACTGTTCTTCTGATACACAATTCTTCCTTACTTTATTCCTATCTCGAGAGGGTAAGAATGGTTGTATGAGGCCAATCTAGTCCTCCTTAATTGTTACCGGAGCTTCATCCACAGCACTTTTTCAAGGTCCTGTGCTCACCAGTCCTGGTAGTTTCAGTATGGGTTTTAACAAAGAAAAAGTTATATAGTAGGAGTAGGTGGTCTGGTAGGAGTAAAACCGTTCATTTCTTACAATAAAATATTATAATAAAATTAGGACTAGCGATTATAGGGTAAAGTAACAAAGTTGTAATGGATTTCATTAATTAGGAGGATTTATCATTTATAAGAAGATTACAACGAAATGTACTTTATCATATTTAAAAAAAAAAAAAGTGAAATGAGGCTGCAGTGGATAAGGTAACTTTGGGATTATGTAGTATGAAATATATATATATATTTTTTTTCTATTATTTAATTTTAAAAATCAAATTTTCTTCAAGAATAACTTGGTATGCAGTTCCAAAAGTTGTATTAACAAATAAAGATGAACTGTGTAGCCAATGAAGTCAAATAAATGTTATGCAGTAAATTTGCATGAATATAGTCGACCATCTCTATTGGTGAAATTCGTAGAATGAACCTAGAACCTTATACTAGGTTTAATTCAGGAACAAAAAATATTTACATACTCCATATACATTAATTTATAGAGATTCGACTGCTATTTTCAATGTTACATTATATTTAGATGGACCAATTCATCATCTATCATTACTCTGTTTCATAACGTTTTAAATTTTTGGTTTTATAAGAATTTTTTCGAAACGGGCAACATTGTGACACTTCACTCAAGTGACGTTGAACCAAGTGAAACTCGTTTCTTTTGAGAAATTTTATTATAGATCAACAGGTCTGAATAAACTGATAAAGTTCAGAGAATAGAAATTATATATTTATAAAATCCATTTTACAAAAATCTTTCAATGACGTAATAATTGCGCTGATAGCAGACTTCCAGCAGGGCCTGCTCAAACATCAGGGAGGATGCCTCGGAGTTGTGGACCGATGCCTGGAGCCGGACAATGTCTTCCTGGCTCACGTTCTCTCCTGACAAGAAGGCATCGAGGGTGTCAATCATCCACTGCCGTTCCTGGTTGGCCTCCTGCTCATTCTCCTGAATATTTTGTAAATCGGGCATTTCTATCTCTGGAATAATTAAAACAGATTAGTCATCAAATCTATACAAAATGTAACAAATTCGTTAATGTTACAACAAATCGTTTGTTACATTTAATATACTTTAAGATTATTCTTTATCCTTTATTTTGAAATTATTAAATGATTGAGAGGCAAGCGTTATACCTGTGGTTTGGAGCGAATAAAATACCTAAATTTAGAAAAACAAAACAAAAAAAAAGTTGTTCATTCTCCAAGCTATAAATATATTTTTATTGGTTTTAATTTATAATTTATTATTGATTGACCGTGTGTATAGATGAATGGAATATGGTCCGGGTGCGGTAAAAAAAAACTCAAATAGTAAATAATTATACTATTTTTATTGAGCCAACGTTTCGCCTCAAGTTGCAGGGCTTCGTCAGGGCTAAAAAAGATACAAACACTTGACATTGACTTGACACTTGACATTTTGTAACTATGTCAAGTGTTTGTATCTTTTTTAGCCCTGACGAAGCCCTGCAACGTGGGGCGAAACGTTGGCTCAATAAAAATAGTATAATTATTTACTATTTGAGTTTTTTTTTTACCGCACCCGGACCATATTCCATTCATAATTTATTATAATTTTACCATTCCTATTCACTTTTTTTTTCGTAAATTTTTCTATTTTCCATTTATTTAAAAATATCATAATAAAAAGTAATTCAGTAATTAAATTTTTAACATTTCCTAATATTAAACATATAATAAGATTTTTACATAGGAATAAATGGAATAAAAAAAAATAATATGATACTCAGGTATTTATTGACTATTTCACCCATTATAAAATTAATGTACCATATGCTTCAGTCTCATTTTGGAACTAAGATGTAAATATTTAATCATTGCCAGACAACGCGGCATAAAAATTTGAAATTTCCAGAAATGTAAATTAGTTTTTTTTACTAAGCCGTAGAGATTTTTTTGTTAGTTTTATCTTTTATTTTATCATACATTTACAATTTTAATTCACTTTTATTTCTTAATTGTATTATAAAATCTGAAATTTTTCTGGTATTAAAAATATACAAGGATTTTCATAGTATCGGAAAAAAAAGAAGATATAAAATGTAATGAAAGTGATTTATGTCAATAATTTTAAAATTTAAGTACCAAAAAAACATAAAATATGAATTTTTCATTTAGATTTTCACCTCTATAAATGAAAAATGGTAAATTTCGACCTGTCTTAAAAGCATTCTCCATACATAAGATTACTACCAATTTAATCCTGCATATTTGGAAAACTGAGTAAATTAGAAGTTTCTTTAAGTGATAAAAAATCCTAGATCCCTTGAGTTATCCACGTTCCACTGTATATGTGTGTGTGTTTATGAAAATTTAGAACATTTAATATATTGACACTGAAAATTTATAAAATAAATTTTAATTATTTGATATGTTTATTTTTTAAAACATAATTATAGCAAAAGGTTCTATTTATTGCAATGGATGGTAATTTGTCCATAAAAGAAATTTACACTGGAATGTATGAAAAATAATTATCTTCTTAAGAAATGATTGTGTTTATGTTATTATTTTACTTTAAGTTTAAATTTACTTTTTATTTATTTATTGTTTCTCTTTTATTTCTTATTGTTTATCATTTAATTTATATGTTCGTGAATATAAAGGAATGAGCTCTAATATTATCAATAAATTTTACCATTTACCAGAATAAAATATTACACAATAAAGAAAAAAATATCTTCTTAGACGTTATATTATATTTAATAAAACTATACTTTTAATTATACTTATACTGTTATATTTATAATACTATCAATTACAATCGATTAGTAAACCATAAATTACAGTACCTACTTTATGCAGCGAAGCCTTAAATTGCTCAATTTAGGGTAACAATTATAGCATTTCAATGAAATATATAGCCTGGATCCAATAACAACACGAACTCATAACTATTGCAATTTAAACAGTATGGATTTATAAATATTTAATGTTAATATAATAAGCAAATAGAATATTACTTACAGATGGAACACAGCACACAGCAAAACAGCTTACAACACGTTACGACTGCTCCAAAGAGAATGGTTCCTGCGCAGAAGTCCTCGTATTTTTTTACATTTTCAGCACAAGCGCTGAAGGGGCAACAAGTGTAACTACTTTGTCCCTCGAAATTTTAAACTTGAAAACTGTAGAATATTTGGCCTATAGAGGCCAGTTGTATTTAAACATTATATAAAAATTAATCTTGTTTATAAATGTATTGAATTATATTTGTCGAAAAATGGTTCCTTCATTATCAAGCTGAGCAAAAACTCAAAACTATTTTCAGTTTCGGAATTGTTTAGTTTTAACCATTTTCATTCCTTGATTAATTTTCGAAACAAAAATTATTTATTAGATTTAGATTTACTTTGTTATAGTTTGTACGATTTGAAACTGAAGTAGTTTTTGTAAACCGAAAGTTCTTTGAGATACTGTTTTCTAAATGTTAATAAACTTCAAAGTGGAGCTTAATACCGCAAACCTATTACTAGTTATTTGAAATAATTAGTAATTTTTTAAAAATAATAACATTAATACAATGAAATATGTATGTTTGATCCAAACATCACGGAGTTACAGTAATATAAGAGAATACTATAGTTTAAGTATATAGCAATTAAAAAATTAGAACTACGCATATTAATTAATAAAGATTTAATGTTTTTGATATATAATGTTTATAATGAATTTACTGTTACTAACAAATAGGGACAATAAAGCTTACTTTATACGACTGCTCTGAAGAAAATGTTTCTGCGCAGAGGTCCTCTTTGTACCGCGAAATTAAGAAACTACTTTATTTATCTATAAATCTTTAGTAATTACAGAATTTTCCTCATATTTATAAGGGGAAACAATATAGTAGAACAAAAATAAAAAAAATTATCAATTATTATCTTGAATTATTTCTATTCTAGAAAATTTTTAGAGTTAGGAGTTTTAAACTTTTTTGCAAACTAAGACTTTTCCAGTTAATGGTACAATTTATTTTTAAAAAAGTTAATTAGAATTTCTCTCATACTAGGAAATATTTATGAAACTAGCATAAATTTTTCTTAAAAAATAAATATTATTATTATTTTGTTAATATTAATAAAATATCAATAGAAAGATATCAAATATTGTCTTGATTTACTTCCGTTCTAGAAACATTTTTAGAGTTTTTTGCAAACTAAGACTTTTCCAGTTAGTGACACAATTTATCTAAAAAAAAGTTTATGGCTTTGTGTATTAAGACGCTATTAATATTTAGGAATTACAAACTTTCTCTCATAATAGAAAATATTTTTAAAGCATGAGTACATTTTCCTGATAAATAAATATGATTTTTCTTTTTCTTTTTTAAACATCAATAGAAAAATATAAGAAAATATCAAATATTGTCTAGTAACTTTTTAGCATTACACTTTTTAAACCTTTTTTTTTTCAAAACTAAGACGTTTTCAGTTAGTGGCACAATTTATATAAAAAATGTTTATGTCTTTGTGTATTAAGAGGCTATTAATGTTTATAAATTACAGAATTTCTTTCATAATAGAAAATATTTATTAACAATTAATATTAACAATATTAGGTATTTTGATTACACAAAAAGCTCCTGGATGCAATCTAATAACATCCCACATCTTAAAACTTTTGTCTCGAAAAGCTATCCTATTTCTCACCTAAATTTATAATGCTGTACTTCGTTCCATATATTTTCCTGACCCATGGAAATTATCTACAGTCAAAATGATACCCCGACCCCTAAATTCCGCCAGAATACTCACCCTCCTGCCAACCTATCTCTCTTTTACCTATCATGGGCATAATCATCGAAAAACTTATTTTGAAACACCTATACTCCATCCTTATTTCCAATAATATAATCAGTTTGGATTCTGAACATCTCACTCCACTATCCTGCTATGTCTCGACTTCTTTGGAGTGTGGAATGTTATTAAATGTAGAACAGGCTTTTGATCGAGTCTGGTATCCGACACTGATTTAAAAACTCCTTAAATTCCTATCTCCTACATACTTTCTCATTACCCGTTTCTTTCTAACTGATCGATTATACAAAGTAAACCACAATGGATCCTATTCATCCCTGTTCTCTCATTGGTTGATGTTCGTAAAGGTTGTGCTCTACATCACATCCTCTAATCGGTATATACAGCTGACATCCCAACCAATCCTAACACTATCCTCACCACGTATGCTGATAACACATGTGCGCTCGCAGTTAATAATAACCGTTTAATTGCATCCCAAACTCCCAATCCCATATCACAACCCTCGCAGAATGGTGTCAAAATTGGAGGATAAAAATGAATCCCAAAACATTCCATCAAATCACCTTTATCCTTCGTCGTAAACCTACCGAATGCCCTACAGTATCCTTAATTAATGTTGCTCTAACCCAAGTACAACAGATCGCTACCTTGGGCTACATATGGAAAAACTGGGAATCCAGTACTTACTGGACAAACAGTCTAAACTTCCTATTAATTACAAAAACTAATCTACATGACTATAATAAGCCCTACCTGAACATACAGAATTGAGCTTTGGGGCTCTACTAAACCTTCAAATTCTTCTTGTATCCAATCCTTACAATCCAAAATCCTTGGTAAAATCCTCATGCTCCTTACTTTATCACCAATAAAATCATCTACCCGAAGCCTATATAACCCGAACCATTGATATGCCTGTACCATTATGATCTTACATCAAATTTACTTTATGTAAATACAGTTGTAAACATCAATAAATAAATTAAATTGTTTGTTATGCGGAGTTCATTAAAGAATGATATTTACGTATGAATCAACATAAGACAAGCCGAACTCACAGCATCCTACAGTGATTAAATCAAATCATCATTGTAGACAGCAAGATTTAAAATAGGCGGATGAGTTAGCATTCGGGATAGTGAATTATGAAAATGTACTCTCTATCCTGGCCACGAGTTAAAACAGAAACAATAAAGAAAGGGTATTTTCAACCCAATATTTTACAGCGAAGCTCTCTAATATCATGTTCTTGAGCTGATATTTGGTTCGTGGATGTGGATCTATCTTTTTGGTAAGTATGAATAAAATAATAGCGTTCGGAAAATAGAAAACATATATTTAGAAATACATTTGAAATTTATCTTCTTAAGATGCAATGATTTCGAGGATTGCAGATCACTGTCATCTCCGTAATTGTCCCCTCAAATAAAAAGGTAAGATTCCGGAGGCTGCGAACCATTTCATAGATAGTGACGTAAATTTCCTGGTCCAAGCTTCCTCTGGATCTGATGGCAATAAGTTCCTGAAGGAACCGATCGATCAGTCTTTGATTCTCCAGCCTTCTCCGCCTACGTCGTCGATCGGCCATTTGTATCCCTGGAATAATAAATACGGATTAATTATCGTATCAATACATAATATAATAAATTAGGTAGTGTTATCAGGAATCCCTTATTAGAAGTGGAAATAATGGAGATGGAGATGATGAAGGAGAGGAGGAAGAGGGATAGAGGGGTCACTACGACGATCCCAGGGAACCAAAGGGAGCAATTTCCCGGTCCCAGATTGTTGATGTAGCATGGACTCCACTAGAACAAGCTTGAATCTAGAATTTCATTTGTTTTCAATATTTTTATTTTTTGTAATTTTTTCAATTGCTGAGTTAAATAGTTTTTCCTGTATATATTTGCTAACTTCGTGTATTTTGTTTTCTATTAATTCGTATGACTTTAATCTCTTTTTGTGTGATGAACTCAAAACAAGAACTTTTTTGAGCATTATGTTAGCTAAGATATCTTACCGGTAAATTACACCCAGTATTTTCACAATATCATTGACTACAACATACAAAACATACAGCTCCCCCTTTCAACACTGTTTCAAAGAGTAAATACCGAGAGAATTAAAAGATCTTAAATTATAAGGATAATAAGGATGTACTTTAATAATTTCATACCCAATTTGGAATATTAGTGGAGTCTGTGGAGTATGAAGTGTTTCACTAGGTTCATGCGACGATCCCAGAAAATGAAAGGGTGCAATTTCCCAACCCGAGATTGTTGATGTCACCTGGACTCCACTAGAACAAGGTTGAATCTTGAATGCCGGTTCGATTTTTTACAACTAAACTGGACTTAATAGTCTTAGTATATTTAGAATTTTCCGAAACATAATATAAAATATGTCTTTTTCCAGTATTTTATTTGTTGCAATTTTTTCGAATGCTTAGTTAAATAGGGTTATTCTCTCTCTCTCTCTCTCTCTCTCTCTCTCTCTCTCTCT
>NW_027108991.1:303766-305042 GCF_000696795.3 Halyomorpha halys
TTTTTGTATTTTCAATTTCTGGTCCATTTAAAGCTTAAATGAGTGCTTTTTAAAGAATTATTATTAGATATATTGAGAAACTAGCTAATGTTTCTACGATTAGAGCCTGAAGTGGTATTTACAGACCTTGTATGCAGCAAAATCTTCAATTACTAAATTAATTGTAATGATTATCCCTTTACAAATATTAATTGAATGAAATGAATATTATGGATCCAATAACAGCACATACTTGTCGGATTTACACAATCCAAAGTTTTCTGTATTTTTTTCTTTTATATAAATCCTGGAGTAAGGGTCTCAGTGCATGGGAAAGCCAAGAAGATGCCGCAACTGTACAGCAGCGTGGGAATATTTACTGTGGCTTGTTAGCTAGAACCTGCCCCCCCCCTACCACCACAGCATATTAAATTTTAGTTTTCTGGTCAGAGGGAGACACAACCCTAGTCAAAGAGACTCCTTATTGAGTAATTTTTCATTGTACTCACCATTTCGCTTACCGAAGCATCAGGACGAGGAAGCAGCGAGAAGGCGCTAGGACTAGTTCACGACGGCGAAACTCTTGATGACGTCTCATAGATAAGAATAAGGGACCTAGCCCATTATTTCCTATTGCTTTCATTGGTCATCAATTAACCACACTAACATGGATTGCCCCTCCAGGGATTAAGAATTGGCTACAGAAAATAAACAACTGTATTAGCCTCTACGGCTAGATGTATCTTAATTTTAACCCGATTTTCCACACTAATCTTTAAAGAACTTTTATTTTAGCTTACAATAAAGAAAGACTGCAGTGAAACAATAAGTATGCTCCTGTAGTAAACACTTATATATGGGTAAATAGTAATTCAAGAATGTATAACAATTATTAAATTGATATTTTACATTTTGATTTATAAAGTTTCAATCTTTATAAGAAAATAAAGGACATTACAACTTACAAATTATGAGATCAGGTGACTACACGATACGACTGCTCCGAAGAGAATGGACCCTGCGCAGAAATGCAACTCTTTTTAAAGTTGCTAGCACATGCGCTGAAGGGGTAACTAGTATCACTACTTTGTAAGGAATTTTAAAATTACTTTATTTATCAGCTCGAAATGGCTATTATTCTTTAGAAATTGCAGGATCAATATCATAATAGGAATATTTATGAACCATGATTAAATATTTCTTTTCAATACCATCATTTGATTTTCTTGGTAAATTAATATAAAAATGTTTTGAAAATATTAATGAAAAATCTATTAGAAAAATATTTAAAAGATTA
>NW_027108991.1:305659-309621 GCF_000696795.3 Halyomorpha halys
TATCGAAAAGATAAAATTTAATCTTGATAAATTTCGTTCTAGTACATTATTTTGTAGAATAGTACAAATTATAAAAACAAAATTTAAAAAAACAGTAAGGTTATATGTATTTGAAGTGAACTATATTCATATAAATTAGCATTTTGTGAGATTTAATCCAAAACCATGGAAAGAAAACTAGAATTACTATTATAACAGAAAATATTTACAAAACATGTTTAAATTTTTCCTTTTCAGAATCATCAATTAATTATCATTATAAATAAATCATTTATAAATATTATTAAAAATACTTACTAGATTAAATATCCTCTTGATCAATTAATAATTTAGAAACGTTTTGTTCTAATGTTGCAGTTAGTAGTAACTTTTTCATTAAAACTTTTAATACAATTTTTATTGGATAAGTTTTGACATGTAGTGTTTTTTTTTTTTTTTTTTGGAAATTAGTATTTTTTGAAACTTTAGACTATTTCGTTTGAGTTTGATTTTGACTATAATACTTCGGACACATTATTTAATAAATGAAAATGTGTCTGAATGAATGAATATAAAACTAATAATTAGCAGTTAATGTTAATCTGATAGAATAGCTAATGAATGATCAGTGAAATAATACTTAGTAGAAATAGTAATAATTATGATTAAATCAAAAGATGGAAGTAGTAATGAAGTATATGAGGTGTAAGTATAATGCAATAACAAATCATGAGATGATAACTATAAGTAAGAAGCTGAATAAAAGAATGAGATAAGATAATAGAAAAGGAATCATAAAGAAGCTCACCTGAAAATCCTGACAGTTTCATAATGGATTCAATTCATTTTTATTAATGTACAAATGAAATAGCAGATACAATGAAATATTAATACAAAGTTAGGACCAGCGATATTGTGTAAAATTATAAAGTTGATGGCCTTGATTAATTAGGTGGATTTATCATTATCATAAAAAGATTATAATTAAATATACCAAATATCTTTCATTAAAAAAAAGATCATTTAGTATAAAATTTTCAAACTAAAATTATATTCTTGAAGAATTTGATTTGGGAATGATTTACTATGAAATGTATAATTTTTGAACTCTCTAACTTGAAAAGCTGCATTTTTTCCCATTGTCTTCAGCAAATAAATGGTTTATGGTAAATTTTGGATAAAAATAGGCGAACATTTTTTTCTATTAAAATCATAGAATACTGAAGAGTTGTAGGGTGAAGACTTTCAGAATGGGTTTTAACAAAGAAGAAATGAAATAGTGGATACAATAAAATAATAATAAAAAATTAGGACCGCCGATCATAATGTAAAATAAAAAAGTTGTAATGCATCAATTAATCAAATCCTATCATTATCATAAAAAGATTATAACAAAATATTCTTTTTGATATATTGTATTGTAAAGATGATTTTGTATGATACCTAATTTTCAAAATAAAATTTTATTCTTGAAGAATTGGTTTTCAGTTCCAAAGACGTTGTAGCCAGATAATAATGAACTTTGTAGCTGGAAAATCTTTTTTTTTTTTTCTTTTTTTTGTGGAATGATTTAGTATGACATCTATAATTTTTTTGTCTCTATAATTTAATTTTTAAAATAAATTTTTTTTCAAAAATAACATGACATGCAGTTCGAAAGATTATATTACCAAATAATGATGATTTTTGTAGGTTGAAATTTGTTTTTTTGGATTGATTTAGTAAGAATTATATTGTTTAAATAAATAAATTTTTATCCATTTTAGTCTCAAAATATTTTTATTCTATTTAAAACTCCGACGCTTTGACCAATTCGCCCATCCTCCAGGACAATTTTAATACAATTGTAGATCTAAATCATTTAAAAAACAACTTCATGTAGACTATTCTGCCCAATCCAACAAATTTCCCTAATTAGTCAATTGTTCACATTAAATTAAAATCATTTATCACAGGCACCTTCTTTGTTAAAATTTATCACAGCAATCTAAAGACAAATATTGTGATACTACGTCGGACTTATAAAAAGAATTAAAAATGTTTTGATACTAAAATGAATAAAAATTTATTTATTTAAACAATATTTACCATTCTAAAGAATGTGTTAAGATTATAAATAAAGAAATATGTATTTTTTCCAAGCTGATCTTATCCCAAGAAAACTCTGATGAGCGTGCCAGAAGAGACCATAGGTAAAAAGCAACATAAAAGGAGGATTGAATGGTTTGATGGGGAGAGTGAGGAAATAACTGAGAAAAAAATGAATGATACAGAGAAGAGGTTCTAGGGCTGGTCAAGAGGAAAATAAGAGAGCAAGAAGTGTGGAAAAGAAACTTCACGAACAGAAAAAGAGGTTGCTGGAAACAATAGAGGAATATAAAAGTAAAAATCTCAGCAGGGACATGTTCAAAAAAGTAAATAATTTAAAAAAAGAATCAAGCCTTGAACAAGTGCATGCAGGGGAGAATACGGAGATATCATTAATGATATACCCGGGGTATTAACAAGATGAACGCAGCACTATGAAATTTACTGGGAACCCGTGCTGAAACACCAATTCAAGAGGACGAAGAAGAAAACTTGGAAGACGAAGATGACAGGGATGAGTGGCCAACGAGTTTTGATGAGGTTATGTATGCGGTGGAAAACCTAACGAGCTGTTTAAAAATGCTCGAGGGGAAGTCATTAAAGAGTCCACTGATATCATGGGAACAATATGGCTCCAGAATAGCATGCCAGGAGAATGGAATAATGCAGTTGTATGCCTACTACACAAGAAGGCTGAGAATTGTTTTTTGGAATGATTTAGTATGAATCATTTATTTTTTTTGTCTTATTCATTTTATTTTCAAAATAAAATATTTTTCAAGAATCACTTAGCATGATTGTGCTAACTGGCTAACTTCCAAAGAAGTTGTTGGCCAAAAATGATGAATTTGTAGCTTTTTTTAAAATAATTTTTCTGGAATGATTTAATATGAAACATATATTTTTTTGTCTTATTAATTGAATTTTCAAAATAAAATATTTTTCAAAAATTACATGGCATGCAAATTTTTGAATTATTGTTCCAAACAATGATGAACTCAGTAGCTTGAAAATCTGAATTAAAAAAAAAAATCTGTGAGATTAATGATATGTAGTTAATTTTGCATCAACGTTGACTTACTTTCAAGCTTTGAAGGCAAATATATTAGATAGATTGAATTTAGGAACAAAATTATTTATATACTCCATCAAATTCATTTGTATAGAGAGACAACTATCTTTATCTACCTCGACCCATTATCATCTATTATAATTCAACCCATTCATCATCTATTATATATCATAACTCTGTTGTAAGTTTTAAATATTTGGTTTCACAAGAATTTTTTCAAAATGTGAAATTTAAAAGGGTAATATTGTATTAATGCAGTTATGGGAAGTTATCTAAAGGTTTCTTAAGTTTTATTAGAGATTAGCAGGTTAAAATAAAATGATTAAGTTCGGAAAATAGAAATCATATATTTATAAAATACATTTTATAAATATGTTTCAAAGATCTAATCATTGCGCTCCATCATCTTAAGCATTCGAATAGTATCCTGAAGCATGAGGTATTCTTCCTGTGACTTCTGTAACGCTTTCTGGAGGCAGATACATACGTTCTTTAGAACATGGTACAAGATGACGTCAACAATCCACTGGCGGTCGGCCTGCAGCTCATCCTTCAACGCTCTTCGCAATTCGTGCAATTCCATATCTGGAATCATTAATAGTCATCAAACTTCTACACAATGTAATAAATTAGTCATCTACGAATCCCTTGTCACATTTACCCGAACAGTGAACGGAAGAAAAATATACTTGAAGATTATTTTTTACTTTTATTTTTAAATTATTAAATGATTGAGAGGAAAGAGTTATACGAGTTGCTTGAAGCTAATACAATGTACAGAAAAATTTATCTGAAAAACTAAAACGCTTTAAAAAAAAATATA
>NW_027108991.1:309957-317534 GCF_000696795.3 Halyomorpha halys
CTGATTATAAAATTAATGTATCATACGATTCAGTTATATTTTGGAAAAGAGAATAAGAATATGTTATTTTTAGGTGTTTCGATAACATTGTTTGCTTATGCACAAATGGCACACAAAATTGCATACAAAATTGAAACAACCATGGACATTGGTTGGTCCTACTTTAAGGCACAGATATTTTTTCATTAGTTTTAGTTTTTAATTTATCAAAGCTTTACTATTATATTTCATTTTTTTTTCTTTACCTCATTTGCGCATTTAAATCTAACATTTTTTTAATATTAAAGATATTTGATGATAGGTGAGATTTATTTCACTAATTTTAAAATTTATGTAGTACATGTTTCAATTTTTCATGTTAACATTTTGTTTTTATATAATATAATGCAAGCCATAGTAAAGATGATATTTGCCTGTGCAGACTGACCTCTCGGTCACATTCCTAATATCATCATATCTATACTAAAATACATAAGCTGATTTAATAGCAACAGATAATATTAAGAAATATTTATAAATAAAATAAAATTGAGAGAGGAAAGAAAAATATATATATTTACTCGATAACGGTAAGTGACATTAATTTATGTGATAAAGATGTAAATAAATGAAATTAGTTATATGAATTAGTACATGTTTGTTTTCTCAATGTAATAAAATATTTTTGGAATATGTGGGCTCTTACCTTTCAATAAAGTTGCCAAATGATCCGCTAATCCGCTATCTATCAAATGCCTGTAATAATTACAGATAGAACACAGCACACAGCAATACAACTCACAACACGTTACGACTGCTCCAAAGAGAATGGTTCGTGAGCAGAAGTGCTGCCCTTTTTAAAATTTTCAGCACAAGCGCCGAAGAGGCGTTCAGTGTAACTACTTTGTCCCGCGAAATTTGAAGATTAATTTACTTATTTCCACATTTTGGAAACGGTACCTTACAGATTACTCGGTCCATAGATGCCAGTTGTATTTAAAATTATGTAAAAATTAACCTTGTTTATAAATGTACTGAATATTTGTCGAAAAATAGTTCCTTAATCGTCAACCTGAGAAGAAACTGAATACAGTCAAACTTTTACAGGTTTCAAGATTTTTTTTCAGTCTTTCTCATTTTCACTTTTTGATTGATTTTTAGACAAAAACTATTAATTAAATTTATATACTAGATTAACGTTTCTAAGATTTTATGAGTAGTTTCTGTAGACTAAATGTATGAGATACAGTTTTTCAAATGTTGATAACTTAAAATGGAAATACATCACTTAAGCAGTAGACTTATTAATTACTACTTATTTAAAATAATTAGTAATTAAAAAAAAATATCAATACAATGAAATATGTATGCTGAATCCAATAACGGAAGGATCCCATGCATACATTGCATATCTTATTTGTTACTTTATTATTTTTGTATATATTTTTAATATTTTAATATTCATTCTATATTTATTGTATATAAATTTTAACACAGTTTTTTGATTTTTATTTAATTTAAATTTGTTACTTACTATATCTTTCATATATTTTCTCATTGAGTTGAAGCCAGCATATGAAAGGGAAAAAGAAGGAAAGGAAAAGAAAGAAGAGAGAAAGGGAAAAGGATAAAAAAGGAGAGAGAAAAATCATGAAGATGAGTACAAGAAAAAGGGAAAAAAAGTCTTGCTTTAATGTTATATATTACTAATGTTTATAATTATTGTTTATTATTGCATACTTGTCTAGGCTTATTTATCGTAAGATTAAAAATATTGGCTGATTACACTAAAATAAGTATGCTGTGTGATAAGCAATCCAATGAAGTTGGTCAGCACAACTTTGTATTTTAATAAAGTTTTTCCTTCTCTAGATTAACTCTACCTTTGTACTTTTTTATTGTAGCCCTGATAAAGACTTACAAAGCAAGTGGGAACGCCGGCAGAAAATAAATAAATAGTTATTACTAGTTTTTTTTACATCTTGACCGCAGCTCTGACCATATTCTTCAAAATAAGTGGTACAGTTTGAAGTAACAAGGTTACAAAGTCTTTCAGTAATTTACCGCTATAATAAAAAGATTATGTACCAAAATTATAATTAACTATAATTCATAATATATTAAAAAAAAAATGAAACGAATAAGCTGCTACGACAAGGAAAATCAGTGATAATTTAGTATGAAAAATATATATATATTTTTTATTACTTTATTTTTCAAAAGAATATTAAAAAATAACTTGGTGTAGATTTTCAAAAGCTCCATGGTCAAATAATGACATAAATCTGTAACTTAATCTGTAATTTTTTTTGTCAAAAACACTTTGGTTTTAAAACAGTGAACCATAAATTTTCGCAACTTTTATAAATTCTTGAAGGAGAGCAGCACGATAGTTTGTTCTGATTAACCTGTTATTTGAACCTCGTTGGTAACAATTTTCTGTAGGTTGAATTAGGAACCAAAAATATTCATATACTCCATGAATCTTCATTCATTGAGGGACGACTATTATTTCTAATATTGGATGTCTTGATGTGTCTATTGATCATATATTATCATTATGTGTTTTATAACATTTCTAAATAAATATTTGGTTTTATAAGAAATTTTCTTGGGAAAATTCATTCCAGTGGCGTTGAACCAAATTAAATTAAGTTTTTGATTGAGTTTGATAACTGAATGATATTTTCACTGATAAAGAAGATAAACTGAACTCACAGCATCCTACGGTGATTAAATGAAATCATTATAGTGCACAATCGGATGAGGTCGCATTCGGGAAAGTGAGTAACAAAGACTGTCTATATCCTGGTCAGTTGTCATGACAGAAAGCTATTAAGAAACAGTAATATGAAACCAGGAGTTCTTGAGCTGATATTAAGAAACAGTAATATCAAACCAGGAGTTCTTGAGCTGATATTAAGAAACAGTAATATCAAACCAGGAGTTCTTGAGCTGATATTAAGAAACAGTAATATCAAACCAGGAGTTCTTGAGCTGATATTAAGAAACAGTAATATCAAACCAGGAGTTCTTGAGCTGATTTTAAGAAACAGTAATATCAAACCAGGAGTTCTTGAGCTGATATTAAGAAACAGTAATATCAAACCAGGAGTTCTTGAGCTGATATTTGGCTCATGCATATAAATATATCTCTTGGTAGGTATGAATGAAACAATAAGGTTCAGAAAATAGAAATCATATATTTATAAATACATTTCATATTTATCTTCTGGTGGAGGGATGATTTCGAGGATAGCAGATCAATGCAAGCTCCAATATGATCTCCTCAAACAGAAAGGGAAGATTCTCAATTCTGCGAATTAAAGCATAAATGGAGTTGATGACTCCCCATTCCAAGTCTCCTCTGAACGCGATCTCTCTAAGGTCGTAGAGGAACCGGTCTATCAATATTTGATTCACCTGCCTTATCCACGCACGTCGATCAGCCATTTGTATCTCTGAAATAATTAATACAGGTTATTCATCAAATCAATGCATAATGTGATAAATTAGTTATTGTTGTCAGGAATCGCTTATTAGAAGTGGAAACGATGGAGACGGAGGTGATAAAGGAGGGAGGAGAAAGAGGAAGAGGGTCACTACGGCGATCCCAGAGAACCAAAGGGAGCGATTTCCCGGTCCCAGATTGTTGATGTCGTATGGACTCCACTAGAACAAGCTTGAATCTAGAATTTCATTTTTTTTTCAATATTTTTATTATTTGTAATTATTTTGATAATGTATATATTTGTTTACCTCGTGTATTTTTTTTCTATTAATTCGTATGACTTTAATCTCTTTTTGTGTCATGAACTCAATACAAGAACTTTTTTGAGCATTATGTTAGCTAAGGTATCTTACCAGTAAATTACATTCAGTATTTTCACAATATCATTGACTACAACATACAAAATATACACACACCTCCCCCTTTCAACACTGTTTCGTAGAGTAAATAAATCTAGGGAATTTAAAGATCTTAAAGTATAAGGATGTACTTAAATAATTACATACCCTATTTGTAAAGTTACTGGAGGCTGTGGAGTAGGAAGTGTTATTTTATAATTATTTGTTAATATTTCGTTACCATTTTGTTTTTGTTTAATTCTTACTATAATATAATTATTGGGGTTGATTCATAATCCATTTAATGGAAACGATAATATCAGATGTGGCCATTACTATAGCTGAGAGAATCATGTGATGATATCTGAATTGGGAAATGTTCGTGTAAGATAATAGTTTAATTGACTGTTGATTATTTAGTATTTGTTTATTAAAGAACCTTCACATATTTAAAAGTTAAAGCCACATTATTCTAACCAGTGGTCTAAATAAACGGATGGTAAACGGTTATAGAAAGCTTCCAAGTTCAGTTTTCGCATAGGACAATCCACAATACATCATTTAGTCACATTAAAAACCGAAGTCTAATATGCGCCTAATATACTGCAACAAACGAATGAAGTATTCTTTGACATAATGAAGGCGTCTGTTTCAAAATCATGAACAGCTCAATGGTATCTCTCAGGGTTGTGTCCTTAGCCCCACTTTATTATCACTTGCCAACGATCAAATTATCTAGTACTCAATTTACTAAGAGGCGTTGAACCTCTACTGTTAAGATTAGCGATTGTTTGCAGGTTGAATAACGTCAATACTCTTAAAAATAAGTTATAAGAAGCCAGAATTAAGCACTGAAAAACTGTCTCCAATTTAATCGAAAAAGAAATACGCCTTTCTCTCCTGAACTACACCTGAGAAATTGACCGTTTCCATATACAAATCACCATAAATTTCTAGGTTTATTTGAATTTGATTGAAAATTAAGTAAGCACAACACATTACAACATTAAGAATAGGAACTAACAACAAATTAAATATATCCTGATTTCTTTATATGTTTCTTTATCATCGTAGATTTCAGATAGGTTCACCATGTTAAAACTATGTAGCTAGAGTCCTATATAGTTTTAACATGTTGAACCTATCTGAACTCTACGATGATAAAGAAACATGCATGTGCTAAGTTGGATTGTGGATCTTTTATCTTTGGTTCTGTCCGTTGCCGTACCCTTGCTAAGCTCGAATCAGTGCATCTTACGGGAATACGGGTTGCTACCGATGCATTCGGGACCAATCCTATTCTCAACATTTGCTCAGAAGCAGGCCTGCCTCCCCTGTTATTTAGGAGACAAAACTGATCATAAATTCTGTTCATTTCATTCTGAACAAGTGGACCTACTTTTAAGGCCTCTCGTCCACTGGATGCGAAATCAATTCGTCCGAATTCACACAAAAATGCACGAAAGATCCTAACACGAGACTGGATGGGAGACCGCGTCCATTAGGGCTGTACTGTTCGTCAGTTTTTGTCCAAACAGGTGCGAAGTGCGAACCGACCCCGTTTTGCTGGAATTTAGTTGCGAACGAGTGCAAAAAAGAGAGTGAAAAGGGAATTTAGAAGAAACGTCAAGAATGTATCGAAATGTGTTCTTTTTTTATTTGAAAATAGAAAACGTGATGGTTTTCATCGATTTGAGGATGAAGCCGCAAAAGAGAAAATCCACAGAACTCATTTATTTTTGCTTAAATGTGATTCACCCATATTTTGCGCCTTCGTCGATACTGCCTGTGCCTCATCGATGAATGAAAGGTGATAATTCCAAAATGAAAAACTCTTCATCAGAAAACCGTTTCGAAGAGTCATCTTGTCTACTACAAATCCGAACGAATACCGGACTTGGATTGGAGGTAATGGATTTCGTACAAACGGGGCGACAACGCGATTCGCAGCTTTCCGCTCCCAATGGACGAGATGCCTAAAGGAGTTGAACACATAAATATGGTTTATTGGAACGGATTAATGAATATAAACTAAATTATTACATTAAAAGGGTAAGGTTAGCTGAATAAAACAAATCAACTACAAATTCTGTATAAAAATAAATTAGTTAAAATATTAGATTACCACTGTTGTTATTTAAAAACAAGTGTAAACTACAGAAATGGTTTGCTTAGAAAATATAGTTTAGAGTAAACGGTTATATAAAAAGCAAATTTATGAAGGACTTCTTTGTATTTTGAAATTGTAATTCAAAACGTTTGTTGACTTATGTTTATATGGTAAGTATAAACAAACATCTTGGCGGACGAACAACAGTTCTTAGTCCAAAATTCCTTAAGTAGACACTTTGATCCTGATTAATTAGCGATTTTTAAAGAAATATTATTAGATATATTCAGAAACTAGCTTAATTATTCTACGATTGGATGTAGACTAAAGTTGTTTCTCTAGACCTCATATCCTTTGAGATTCAGTCCTAAAAAGTTTGCAAATGTAAAAATGGCAACAAATAGAACTAATTATTTTATACAGCGAATTCTTCAATTCTAGATTTATTGTGAAGTAGTATTATTCCATTTTAAATATTAATTCAATGAAATGCATATGTTGAATTCAAGCACAATAGCAACTGCAAATAGCAGTTGAAGAATATTTGAATTTATAAGGATTTAATGTTTATAAGAAAAAAATAATACATTACTTATAAATATTTGAATTTATTAGGATTTAATGTTTATAAGCAAATATAATACATTGCTTACAAATATTTGAATTTATAAGGATTTAATGTTTATAAGCAAATAGAATACATTACTTACAGATATACGAATTTATAAGGTTTTAATGTTTATAAGAAAATATAATATATTACTTACAAATATATGAATTTATAAGAATTTAATGTATATATAAGCAAATATAATACATTACTTACGAATATATGAAATTATAATGACTTTAATGTTTATAAGCAAATATAATACATTACTTACAAATAAAATAATGAGATCAGATGACAACACGATATGACTGCTCTGAAGTGAATGGATCCTGCCCAGAAATGCAGCCATTTTTAAAGTTGCCTACACAAGCGCCGAGGGCAACAAGTGCAATTACTTTTTCCCACAAAATTTAAAATTACGTTATTTATCAACTAGCAATGGTTATTAATATATAGAAATTACTGGATCACTATTATAATAGAAAATTTTATAAACCATGTATAAATATTTATCTTCATAGGATAAAATTTAATATTAATTAATTTTTTTTTTAACAAATGATATTTTATTTATTCATAAGTTTACAATCTTGGGCAATAAGTAATAGTGATAAATACTCATACTCATAACAAAATTTGAAATATACAAAATAATAATAAAAATATAAAATTATATATGAATAAATAAAATCATAAAATCTCTATGTAAACCTTAACAGAAAGATAATCAAACTTAAGAAATAAAATAAAATAACTAATGTTTGAAAAAGTAATGAAAATAAACAGAAAAACAGAAAGATAAATAAATAAACATAATCATACTATGTACATAAAGAAATAAAGGTAAAATAAACAAAGTAAAATTTGAACAAATAATAACACATCTTTATGAATATGAACAGAACGAGAAATAAAATGGACATCATCAAACTTTATAAAAATAAGGATAAAAGGAATAAGAAATAAGGATAAAATAAAATATGTAAAATTTAAACTAGTAATGAATGTAATAAATAAATAAAACAT
>NW_027108991.1:317609-321709 GCF_000696795.3 Halyomorpha halys
ATAAATAATAATATAATCTCTGTATGTATATAAACAGAAAGATAAGTAAAATGAACATAATGAAACTATTAATATGAAGAAATAAGAATAAAATACAATGAGTAAAATAAAATCTTATCTAAAACTTGTTTCATGAAAGTTTATGGTATTATTGGTACAAAACATTTTTAAAAAGTTAGATTGAATAAGTAGATGTAAACTATATTCATAGAAGTTTTTTATGAGCTTTCATCAATGACCATGGACACATTGCTAATGTAAGACTAGGGGTTATTATTTTTTATTATATTATTGGGTTATTATTTTTTAGAATATTGGAGAGTGAAATAATACTAAATATTAGTAATAACAAATAATTTAAAATAAAAAGAAAGAATGGTGAACTAAAAAAGTATTCTTCTCATCTTTATTTATTTTTTCTTTACTTGCTTCATCATTTTTTTTTATATTCTTTTTTCTATTTATTATATAATTGTTATGTAATATTTAGCAATGTATATATCTTGTTTACATTAGCTAGGTAAGGTAAATCTAACTAATACTATTTTGATTAATTTATATTGTAAACAAATTTTACAAGCTCTTTTTTTCTAAAAACTCCTCATTACACCTCTTGGATCCAACATTGGCCATTCTGTGGAAGTGATCCCAAATCGCTTGTCACAATTACCTAAAAATTAAACATTAAGAAAAATTTAAGATATTTTTTTAGTCTTAACTTTGAAATTACCAAAACATTGGAAGAAAAGCGTTGTTACAGTGGCTTTCAACAACAACCTGAGTCTAAATTCGGTATTATCATTAGGAAGAACTGGAACGAAGAGGCCGTTTGTAGCCAAGGGAGTTAATGCGTCTCCTTAGTAACCTCGACCTCAACAGCACTGGTTCGAATCTTGCCTAGAAGGTTGTCTTTTATTTCATGGTGGCCCTACGGAATGAAAACTTGACCGACCGTATTCTAGTTACAGTAGGTAGGGTACGGTATAGTCATGAATCCCAAAAACTAGACATGGGTTCACTAAGTTTTATGGGTTTACTTTGTACTTCTTTTTTTTTTCTTTAACTGAACGGAATTTTATATGAAAAATTTTATTTCACAGGTTCAAATTTGTATTTATTCTGTCCATCTCTAGTAGGGTACAGTTATTTAAACCATATGCGGCCAAATCCCGGCATTTTTGAAAAATACATTACTTACTCCTACTTACAGCATCAAGTTGGGGAGCAAGCCGAGTGGCGGCGATCATCAAAGGCTTTGATGTTTGCCGCTTCACTGGCGGCGCAGCAAAAGATTATTGCTTCTCAATTATTCTACACAAGACGATTTTAGATCATTCCTTCATTTCGCCTATATAAGCGGGTAGTTAGCCTGAACTTTAGTTGTTAATCCAAATTGGTGAAACTACATCGAGGCAATGAGCTCCTCATTGCTGCTGAACAGGCAGACGTTTTATCTGATTACTACCTACAACGGGACAGCGCACGTACTGAATCTGTAAAACACCACCAACCCCAAACCGAAAACTTACAGAACACCTTCTTTTCAACATATAAAGACCTGACTGCAACTCTGAGTAAAATAAATCCACGGGAAGGACAACATCTGGTATGTTCTACTCATACAGGTCCCCAGAAAAGCCCAAATTTCTCCTCAACATATACAACTCCTGCTCTCGCCTCAGATTCTTCCCAGTGGAGTGGAAACTAGCTATTTCGTTCCACTCCTTAAGCCTAGATAACGGTATGCACAGATGGTGCACCTTCTATGGTCGGGTTACGTTAAGGTTTCATCGGAATTTCGAATGAAAAATCAACTAAATTAAATGTGCAAAAAGATGATTTGATAGTACTTCATTGCATTATCCACCAACAGAACTTGTGTTCTAGGTCCATTTGACTCCAGAATGTTATGAATGTGGTAGTAAAAACCATCAATTTTATTCGATCCCAAGGGCTTAACCATCGTCAGTGGAAGAAGTTTTTGGATGAAATATAAACCTTTACACATTATTATGAAATCAGATGGCTGAGGGAAAATTCTGAAACGGTTTTACGAGCTTAGAAATGAGATAGGAGATTTTATACAAATAACAGATAAACCACTATCTGAATTGAGTGACCCAAAATGGATATGTGACTTAGCATTTTGGTCGACCATACAGGCTAAGGCTATTTGAATGATTTAAATTTGAAACTTTAACAACAAGGACAGTTAGTGAATGATTTGTAAAGCCATTTGAAAGCGTTTCAGAACAAAACACGCTCGTGGGAGGCACAGATGCTGCCTGGTAACAGTTAACATTTCACCACACTCTCTGCGTATGAAAATATTGCTTATACTCAATATGCTGATGAACTCAAGTTACTGTAGGAGCAATTTTCCAACAGATTTAACGATTTCAAAAACATGTAAGAATGTTTCAATTTATTTGCTACTAATGTACAAAATGCTCTAATACACTTGCTAATGGAGTTGATCGAGATTTAAGAGAACACACTCCTAAAATCTATATTTGAAGACGTGGAGTTGTGGCTATTTCTAAAAAAAAAAAAAAATACCTCGAGGAAGACCATTTTCAGCAGCTTAGAAAATTCACAATAAGATTGGTTTGTGCCTTTGGTGGTGCTTGTAAATGCGAACAGTTCTTTTCAATGATGAAAGTTAATAAATCAAACTATCTTAACTTTATTCATTGATAAATATTATAATGTTCCACACTGTTGTGGGCGATGATCACATTCAAATGAAAAAAAATGTAGATAAAAATAAATAAAATCTCTCTTAAAATATATATAAACAGAAGGATAAAGAAAATGAATATAATCAAACTATTCGTACAAGGTTGACTGACGATAATTTGGAAAATTCATTACGTCTTTGTATCAGTGGAATTAATCTAAATATCGAAGGATTAGTTTCCCGAATTCAAGCTCTCATTGATTTCGGTGTCGCTATTTAACTTTCGTAGTTTGTAATAATTCCAAATTTCACAATTTAATTATAATGTTGTACGCTATTTTTTTTATTTCATTTTGTTATTTCAATAAATTGTATTATAATAACAATGTATAGTTTCATGTCTGACATCTATCCTTAAAAATTATGAACAGTACTCTTAAATGCGCGAACGTCTTTGCACATTAAAGTTTGGACCACAACATATAAAAGATTTCCCATATCTGATTTAAACAAGAAATAACCACAACTTTAAAATTTCATCATAATTACAATATTTACAGTAATAATATGTTTTCAATCCTTTTTAAAATAAATTTTATAATTTAGGAAATTTTTTATATTACGATAGAAAATTATATATATTAAAATTAGAAAAATAAATGGTAATAATTTGATATATTAATTTTATGTAACAAAATTAAAATAAATGGATGTAAGAATTGCTAGAGATTCAAATTGTTCCCCCAGAGAAGTTAATTTTCCTTAGTTTTCCGCTTCAGGAAACAGAGTAATGGAAAATGCTCAATACATCATATTGCTATTGACTTAATCTTTACACAGTCTTTTCTGCTGGAAAATAATTCTATCTCATAACATTAGAAAGAGAAATGGATACATTCTTAGAAGCTAATAGTACAAGAGCCGGGAAGAAAAAAAGGCAGTTATCTCACCCCAATTTTTGATTACTTTAATAAAAACTATGTATAATTACTGGTCAAAATTGATGAGTCTGCCTAGTATAGCTAGGGGGAATAAAAAATGCCGCCTGTTTGAAAACCTTACAAAATATTAATTTTTCATTTGGAGCTCTATATCTTAAAAACTACCAACAACACTAGAAAATCTAAGAGAACATTATTTAAAGAAGAGTAAATATGCTGAAATATTAGCCCTAAAAGAGCTATTTACGTCCAATAGTTCTCGAGATATAGCTTTTTAAAAAGAAAAATTACTTAAAAATCTACTGAAAGATTAGTAGTTAGTTGAGAAATCTATATCTCAGGAACTATGTGACGTACAGATGTCTATTAGCACTCAAATTAAAGCTAGTTTAATGGACTATAAAGAAGTTTATGACCTTTACCTTCGTAGGAATAGTAGTTTTCATGATATTTGATAAAATAAATTGATTTATAGTTAT